>NW_020524288.1:0-17500 GCF_003368295.1 Carassius auratus
ATGGTTATATATAGCATAAGTAAATATTTTATTAAAGTGTTATAGCAACTTCCAAAATCATAATACTCAAGCATTACACTTTTAAATTCAGATCGAGGTGCAATTTATCATCACGTATATATATATAAAAGAACTGATCAAATAAAATCACCTTGCTAAACTGGAAGAAACCAATCATAAAATGACTAATGTGTAGTCGATTGTTGTTAATTGGCTTGTAGCAAACACTCTTCAACTGCAGCGATTTACACTTAATTGACTACAGGATATATGTAACTAAAAGCCAGAACGGTGAGCAAAAATCAATCCAGTAACTCTCCAGTTCCTTGGGAAAAAGCCAACAGCTCTTGTGTGTTTGACCATTAAGTGACCACCACACTGATCACACCCTGCTATGATTTAATTCACTCACTGTTTGTTACAAAAGCTAAATCTAGAATAGCGTCCCCTCTGAGTTGTCATTTATTCACACTTTTCTCTTTCTGTCACTGCACAGACAACGACTCGGCTTCAGGTTTGTGCAGTGTGACAGTGGTTTCTGCTTTAGCTTGTATTCTTCTGTTTGGAAAAATGTAATAAACATTCAACCAACTCTTAGGCAACACTCACGCTGTTACTCAGAGAGTATCTCTCTTTCAAAAAATATTACCTATAATAATTTCAGTAACTTTTTAAATCTTACTTGTGATAACTGCAATATAATCTTAGGATATAAACTATTTTTGCGTAGATCGAGACCATTCAACTCTTTACTTGTGTTATCTGGCACAAATATGCACTGGCCCTTTAAAACTGAAATTTAGTCACTTTCCCTTTAAGAGGCCCTGCCAATCAACACATAGTCAGTCAGTGCTGAGGTAGATGTTAAACAATGTGGCTTAAACTAACAAATCTTCCAGGTGGATTTTATACAGTAAAGAACACATCTCTTCAGGAATGTGTTTGATTTAGATTTTTTATGTCGGCTTGGATGCTTTTGGACTTTTTGGAAGGCCTTTACACGTGGTGCTGGATACTGAAGCCAAATCTCTCATGGTTGCCGCTGCATTGTGTATATTTTGTCCATACACAAATACGGTATTCGGTATCTTTAATCTTGTTATTTGAAGCTCTGGCCAGTTTGCTGGATTACGTGAGTTTTTACAATGATTGATTTGTTGATGGACTTGTCTTCACAGATGAGCTTTTGATTTGATTTTGTCACATGTGTTGAAACTAATTGTTGAACCTATGGGATTAATCTTTTGATGAATAGATTTTTCAGAGTGTTTTTTTTTAGTTCTTTTTAAACTGACTTTCAAAAACCTGAGCTAGTTAGCCGCTACCAGTGTCACCACCTCTATGCACATGTTGGACTTAAAGTAAACTAGGCGACCTGGAAGGATGGATGACTGTACAGTACACGTGGATGTTTTTCTGTCTCAAGTTTCCTCATTGCGTCACCAGCAGAGCAGTCTTTAGTTTTTGCTCCATGAGCCATCTGTTGCTTCAACTGTTGCTTTCCCTTCGTTAGTGAGAAGATAAAGAGATGTGAGAAGACTTCACTCTGAGAACCGTGTACATCTATCTTGCGTTGGCTTATCACAAGTTCACAACAATAAGTGTAAATGGGTCTAAAATGTTTTGAGATCTAATTATTCAAAATATATTTCTAGCTAATCTTTGTTGGATCAGGATAAATGGATCTCATAAGCCAGTTAAGCGCATTTGTATGGCTGAAATATCTGCTTATTTTGGCTTTAAAGGTCACTTAGGACTTATAGGAAAAGTAAGCTTGAATGACCCACCGATCTCTTGCATTTCCCAGTTTAGCTTCTTCCTATCTGTGCTTCATTTTGCTGAGGTGGCATAATATAGAAATCTGCACACTGTGCCATTAAACCTTATTAATAGAGAGCACACCGCTATTCAAATCTTAGTTTAAGGTTCTGTTTGATTAAAAGGGCCTTGAAATTCTACACAGAAGAGTTTCAATATGTGACATCGTATGGTGATGAAAACATGAGTAATAAGATAAACGTCACAAACACCGACAGAGCAGAGCACTGCATTCTTGATTTCAAGTAGTCTTATTAGTTTCTGATTAATTTGTAAAGTTATTTCTGCTTCAGATTACATGTAGCGTATGAATGTTGCACCATAGTAAACAACTGATGTTGGTTTATCAATTTAGACAATCTAAAGCTAACATATGGAATTCATAATCAAAGCTTTGTAAAGAGAAAATCAAGCTCCTTAAAGAGTGTTTAGTGTTTGTAATAAATTGAATAATATATGTATTTTAGCCGCATTTTATCACCCACATTAAGATTCAAAACAATTTGTGAATGTATATTTAATTGCAGCCCTATGAATTCAACATGCTCTGTTGCACAGAGCTAACCAGCCAACAACGATCCCAGATTTTACATGTTAGGAAATGCATTTCAGAGACCATTTGTTTCTTACTCTAGAGTTGTCAACAAAAACTTGCTTAATCATTCATCAGCATGTTCATTAATTCCCTGCTGAATTCTAAAACCGAATAGAGGAGCAAGCTAAAAGTGGCATGTTGTTTTTGTGACAGAACTCAAACATCTTTATAGTGCTGGGTTTATTCCAGTGTCAGCTCCAGGCCAAGACGTCTTAGCATCTTTATATCTGTTCTTAATGGAATAGGGCCATCCATTTATGGCATTGCCCTCTGGAGATTCTCAAATGGCTTCGATATCTCTCTCCAAAGTTTGACTCATTTGTGTAGGACAGGATGAGATTAACCAGCCAATTCCTCTTTAATTCTCCGGATGAGGCCATCGTAGCATGACTGCAAACCACAAGATATGCAATGCATCCCTGAATAATATTGTTAATATGGCGCATTATTCATATTACAACACAAATTTAAAACTGGCCAGATTCATAAAGGCGTCTCCAAACCAAAGCTGTCAACTTTTGGAGGGTGAAGAGTTTTGCACATGCTGAGATGGGATTTATCATACCTGTGAGGCGGTTTTAAGTCCAAAGTCCACAGATAGCACTCTATTCACAATTTTTATAAAACGTATCCTGTCAACGTGAATAAAGTTCATGCTTTTCTCTGCCTGTCCTCTCCATATAATGCTGAGCAAAGCATAGCTCCAGGAAGAATACAGCAGCAATTCAAAAACCAATAAACATTATGCTTTTTTTTTGACTTGGTGATGCTCAAATTGCATCTTCCTGAAGGAACTGTTTATCTTTAGTTTTTTGACTGGGTGTAGGCAAGACTGAATGAGAAACTTCAATATACAGTATAATGTACACTACCATTCAAAAGTTTGGGTTCAGATGTTTTTCGAAAGGATAGATTAAATTTGTCAAACAGGAAATGCATTGTTACCAAAGATTTGTTTCAAAATAAATTCTGCTCTTTTGAACTTTCTAGTCATCAAATAATCCTGAATAAAATGTATCACAGTTTCCAAAAAAATATTACGCAGCACAACTGTATCAAATATTGATAATAAAAAAATATTTCTTACCTTCTTACCATTCTGCAACACACAGTACTTCTTGTTTTGGGCTGGGTTTTGTGCATTAGGCTTGTTTAAATTTATGTTCTCAGGGAACTGATATATTTATGTGTTATTCACAAAGCTTTGTCTTGAGTAAACTTATATCTTAAGTACATGGAGTATTAAGAAACCCAACAAATTCTTGACTTAAATTGGTTTGTCTCTTCCCTTTTTTTTTTTTTAGCAGTATTGCAAATAGTGCTTGACAGAAAAGCCACAAGCCACACAAAGAATAATGATATTTACTCGTTGTGAGTCCACGCTCACTTTAAGATGGAATTAATCACAGATGTCTTAGGTGCAGTACAGTTTTTTTCCCTCTCTCTCTCTTCTTCTTCTTTCTTCCTTCCTTTTAATACCCTCTACCAGCTCCCTCAACACTTCTTCAAAACACTGGCACACGTCAACTTGAGAAATGCCACCCTATTCCCTTTCTGGCAGGGCCCATGGCTGAGCAGATGGCATGTAGATGTCAAGCACTTCCATTCCAATATATTTATTGCCATGTTGCCCCCATGATGGCCAAAAAAAGAGGGTTTCTGAACCCATCCATTTTACCGGTCGAGATCTTGAGTTTGTGTGTTTGTGTATGAAAAGATCATCGAGTTGTCAGATATGAGGGATGACACTCAGCCTCCCAAGAGACAGCACTCAGCTACTGCTCATCACCGGTGACATCACTTTCTTGCATGGCTACTGCTAAACAGCACAGCTGAGGCTCATTGAAGATGGGGCCCTGTATATTGCACACCCCTCCTTTTGGCTGTTGATCTGAGTGGGGCAATTATCTTGATAGTGTTCAAGGCACCAGTTATGAATAACTGATGGCAGAAAAACTGAGGGTCCATAACTTTGACAGCCTCCCATCTTGGCCTGTGGCATTAGAACTGAAAAAATCTGAACAGGTGTTTGATTTGGAGACCTGTAGTCAGGAGGGGACAGTGATTCTCTAGAGTATTGAAGGCTGTAACAGGTTTATTTCTGGTGTGGCCAGATATGCAACAAAGGATTCAGGTGGGAGAAGACTTAACCGGAAAGCCCACACACACACTGAAAGGAAATACACTACAGGAACAGGTCACCCAAAAATGAAAATGATTAGCCTTTGTTTAGCACCACGTTATTCCAAGTTACACAGGTTTGGAATGAGATAACAGGGTGTAAATGGTGATGGATTTGGCATGTTTGGGTGAACTATTCCTCGCAACAAAATAAAAATTGCATGCTCATTCATGTTCTGTTTACTTTCAATTTCCTGTCTGATTCTCTATACGTTCTTGTTTCTCACTGTTTCATTTTGTCTTTTCTCTCGTGGTTTCATCTCTTCCCTTCACAAATAAAGAAAAACACCCCCACAAAAACCTCTGGCAACTCCTGGCTGTGCATCGATCCTAGCTCGTGTGGTTGCGAAAATAGATTTGCAACAGACTTCTCTCCGTTCACATTTTTGCAAGTTTAGACTTACAGATTTTAACCTTGTGTGCCAGTACCCTTCAACCTTACTGATGATTTTTGAACTCTAGGGTTAATAAAAATCTAAACAAAGTCAACTCCATCCAGTATCCAAGACAGCAAGGCTTTCACACAGAACTATTGCTTTCTTGAGGTCTCAGTCTCAGATGACAAGAGTCCATTTGCAGCACCCAACCAAGCGCAATGAGAGATAAACACAATCTTTGTATCAGCAAATCATTAATGACCTTTATGTATTGAATTCCACTTTACAGCTAACGATGGACCCTACAATCCACTCACCAACTCTCTAGAATGAAGGGCAAAGCTTCTCCTGACCTTTAATACTTCAGAAGGTCTTGGAAAAACTTCACTGTTATTTCTGTCTGTCCCGTCTTCATTTTGGTGGGGCATCTGGGGCCTAATGGTTACAGAGTCAGACTTGTAACCCCGAAAGTTGCAGATTTGAGTCTCCGGTCCAGCAGGAATTGTAGTTGGGGGGAGCAAAGCTCCAAACCCCCAACTGCTCCCTGCACACTGCAGCAATATGGCTGCCCCCTGCCCTTGGTGTGTGTTCACAGTGTGTGTGTGTACACTACAGTGTCTGCACTTGGATGGGGTAAATGCAAAGCACAAATTCAGAGTATGGGTCACTATACTTGGCCACTCTTCACTTCACTTCACTTCACTTGTTCGACTACTCTACACCACACCTACAAAAGAAAGGAGCTGCTATAAGTACATATTATCCCTTGGCAGCTCCCTAAAAGTAGTTCCTTTCTCTATCTGCTGTGGAGAACTAAAAAGGGACAGAGGAGGAGAAGGTAAACTCAAAGCCCTTCAGGGAAGGGGAGGAAAACAAGGCCGCTTGAATACAACTCAATCAATATATCCTGAGAGACCATTGTGGGCACAGTGTCAGTCACAAACCAAGTCAGAGGTTTTCCTAGAATTCTCTTAAGTCATTTTATTTTTTATTTCACCGAGAGTGATGTTGAGAGTGAGTGAGTGTGTCCTACTGGATCCAAATTTTTGCTCTATTGATCTGTTCTCCAGGGAGTCATTTATTCCTCTGAAAGTTGTTGTGGTGTTTAGTTTGCAGTCAAATGGATGTGTTTAATGGAGCTCCTGATGTAGTACACATTTGTGTACTCCAGCTGTGGGAATGGAGGGGATGAGTTGGTGTTGGTGATAGTGGGAATTTAAGAACGCGGACTTAGGCCACCTGAAGATTTTTTTTTTTCACCCCATGAACAAAAGCCAGTGAAGCAAACCACTGACTCCAATTAAACTGCTATTAAATCGAAACTCAATGTGTTCCACTTTCAATTTGTCTGTGAAGGACTTTTTTGCTCTCTCACTTTAACTCACCAACTGAAGTAACTGTCTCCTCTTCCACGCCACAAAGAAAATTACTGACAGCTCTCGGCTTGGCGGAAGTAGAGAGGTTAAAATGTTTACTTTCTTTGCTAAATGGATCAATTACATCAGCAGCTCCCCAGGTTGCCGGGTCTGGGAGGGTTCGGTTGGTTGAACGGATTGGGAGTTGAGCTCACAATGTCCTGGGAAATTAGAATACCCCACCAGTCTGGGTATTCTTGAATTGGCAAGCTCATTATGGAACATTGGCAGAAGCATAAGACAAGAACATAATGCTCCATCATAGCTTGCATCGTGACACAAGAAGATCGCAATATAAGTTGGCAACTGAACTACAGCTGGGAAATGTGTCAAGGCTGCTTATTTGATGAAATGAAATGAGATGAGCTACACGGATAAGACGAGCTGAGTCATTTGATTGCTTGCATTTCACTTTTTTTGACTGTAGTCTTTATTATTCTAGTCTTTATTATTATATAGTCAAGAGTTTTTGAGTCTAAGCGGACTCCTTGTAAATGCACTGCATCTACAAGTCATACATTTGAGGTACTTAATGATTATGTTGCTTAACCTTAATATCCTTGTTTATGTCTTAACTGAAACTCAAACTTGTAGTGTAGGTGCAGATGATAAACCTGCTGTGAATTGTTATCCAAGACATTGTCCTCTTTCCCTATTATTATTCATTTGGTGCTGCTCGTTCTATTGCTTGAAACCTTGATGTGTGACTGGTCCATGTTCAAAAGCTTTGTAATAGCAAAAGTGAATTTCTGAGCAGCTTCAGTTGCAATGTTAATGTTACAAAGGACAGTTTAAATGCAATTGCTCATTTCTTGAGACTGTTGGTTGATCTTGGTTGTGAATCTTTTCCAGCAGTTTAAACACTTAACTGTTTTGATCTCTACAGAACGCTTCAGTTATAAACTGGACATTCTAACAGTCTTGTTAACACTAATGAATAAAAACATAGGTATTCTCTTATGGCTTCACTTGAAGAAGAGCGTTTATAACATCAGCCATAATTCCACATCCATTTCTAAATGCACAAGGTGTCAAGGTCACACAGCTATCATTAAAATATGCTTTTTGTCCATGATTTAACCATTAATGTTGTCGATTTTGTATGAACAAAATATTTTGAAAATCAGCAACTTGCCTCATATGAAGAGGTCAGTTATCTTTAGATCACGTTAATTGGAACAATTCTTCTTTTCCTTATATTTGATTTAAAATACTAAGTCCTCTTACTTAATTTCTAACAGACTAGAATGATAAATTGAACGACCTCCCTTCTTCTGCCTCTAATCAACTCTTGATTAATCAATTTCTAATCAATGCTGATGGATGAACTGTCTTGATGTATCATTTAGCAGGCAGAGGGGGCTCCCCCGTGAGTCTAGTGGTTGATGCTTTAGAATGACAAGCGAGTGATGCCAGACAGAGGTCATTAATGTGTATTTCACTTCAAAAGTAGAGACGTGCCATTAAGATGGCGCTCTTTGAGTTTCATGAAAGTTCGAATTCGAGTGCAGTTTGATCCACGCTTTAGGAGATAGGCCACTGTGGCTTAGCGGAGTTGTATGAGCTTCTCTGGATAGTTCTCCTCTGTAACATCTCTGTACAGTGGTGTTCAGCATAGCTATGGACTGAATGCTTTATTAGAAAGACATGTTATACAGTTAAGTTCAAGCTAAAATAGAAATGGTCCCTTACCCACCTTCACGTTGGTCCAAACCTTTTATTCTGTCAAATTCCAAACATCATTTGTTCTTTTATCATTCAGTCACATACTCACTCACTCACTACTTAAATTATGACAGAATTAATATTTTACGGTGAACTAATGTGACTTTAAATTGAACTGAACTAACTGGGCATGATTTCAGTATTAAAATAATGTACAATTAGCAATGGATGTGAGTGTCATGTCTATTCAGTTGCAGTGCCTGGCTCTCAAAAGTTGGCCTTAGAACATCAAGAATGTCATATTTCTTAGGTCTTTCTTTCTTCCTTTCTTTTTTCTTTCAGCCACCAGTCACTGTAACAGTATTCTGCCGTAAAAAGCCTTGGAAACTTATTGTTCAAGTTGACTAGTTAGAACAGCAAGCGCATGATGAGAGCCCTTAAGCCAAGGGAGCATGGGTTGACATGAGGTGTTCTCAGAAGGTACAGAACCGAAATATAACTTGAGAGAGAGAGAGAGAGAGACAGAGAGAGAGAGCTTGATGAGGCCCTCTGTTGTTTGTTTCCCATAATGCACAGTGCAAACTCTCCTGGAATACCTAATCAGCTAACAAGCTTATGCGACGAATGTGGAGAGTTATAAATTAATGAGCTAACCTTCACACATCTGACCTCACACTGGAACTGATATGATACTTTTTTTCTCTCTCTTTCTCATCATGGCAAAAATCCAGCATCATTTGATGGTTTGGCTGTTTTCTTGAAGTATGCATGGTGTAATGTCAGGACAAAAATCTGAAACGGAAAAAGAACATGAAAAACATTTTTGTATACAGTCTTAAAGGACACATAAATGGATTTGTCTTGTTCTTTAGAAATAGAAGTCGATGTATCATGAGACATAGTTTTGTTCACAACACAGTGCTTCCCTTTACTGTCCATATAGACAATTTGTTGAAAGCTACAATGAGCCACATTCAGAAATCACTACCATGTGGATATTGACATATGACCGCCCCATTCATATATAACAATCTATATGGTTTTCAGCAGCTTGACTCAATCTGATGAAGGGCATTGTAAATTATGCTAAAAGGTTTAACATGCAAAGATGTTAGCCAATCA
The DNA here is from genome assembly GCF_003368295.1 of Carassius auratus. NCBI lineage: Eukaryota > Metazoa > Chordata > Actinopteri > Cypriniformes > Cyprinidae > Carassius > Carassius auratus. The sequence goes on from NW_020524288.1 coordinate 9,174, forward strand.
AAACCAGGGTAATTTACATAAGGTAAAGGTACAGTAGCAAAAAAGGTATATTAATCCTTAGGTTTAGAGAGAAAGGGAAATTATTCTGACTGTTTTTTGGTGTGAAAAAAAAAAGGTTCTATTTAAAGGGAACAATGAAAATGCAATAAAAGCAATAAATATTGCCGATTTAATGTAAAAACCATCTTTAAGTGTAAATTTAATAGTAACTGGGAAATGTTGCACAGTTTTTTAAGTCATACCTACAGTGTAGAGAGTTTCCAACCAATAATTTTTCTTGCTGAAGAAGAAGACAGGATGGTTATTTCAAGCCCACAAGCATATACATTTAAAGGGATAGTTCACCCAAAAATAAGAATATGAATTTCTTTCTTCTACTGTACACAAAGGAAGATATTTTGAAGAATGTTGGTTACCACACAATTTTTAGTCTATATTGAGTAATTATTGTAATTTAAGTAATTACTTAGAGTAATTAATTAGAGTAATTCCCCTACTATGGAAGTCAGTGGAGACTAGCAACTATTTCATTTCCACATTCTTCAAAATATCTTCTTTTATGTCCAGCAGCAGAAAGAATCATGAGGATGAGTAAATGTGAACTATTCCTTAAGGTACACTTTTGCAACTTATTTCCCACTAAAGGGTGCATATTAGTACCTTTTGAAAAGGTACTGCCAGTGATAGTTTTGTATCTTTTTTTGGGAGTGCAAAGTATATAAGGGTGTAGGAGAGTGCACCAACAAAATTCGCTTGAATTTGAGTAGAAGCAACATCCCTTTTAAAGCAAATCAGTGCACTTGGTAGCAAACTGGGTAATATCTTGGTAAGAAAAGGGTAACATCTTTTACACAATTTAGACAATTTCTTTTAGATTGTGAAATTATTTCTTATATACTTAATATATTTCTTATGATCAAACACCAATCTGCACATCATTAGTCCATGATCTCATATTCTACAGCCGCAAGGCTAGATTGGGTTTGACCATTCATTTCCTTCCTTTTTTTTCCCTTTTCTTCTGCCTCTTCTTCTAATCCTGATGTAGTGGTTGCATGAGTCTTGAGGTGGTTGGAGAGTAGCGGATATTGATTGTTTTCTGTCAGGACTTATTTAGGACCAGTGAGCCCTTTTAGGTTTGGTGCTGCCCGGCACAAAAGCTTTTAAAGAAACAGTTTAAGATAAAATAAAAAATGGCATCATTCTCACCCTCATGATATTCCAAACTTGTATCACTTTATTACTTTCTTCCTTTGAACCAAAAAAAAAAAAAGAAAGAAAACGGGATGAACAAACTGACATTTAAGTCATTTGTCATTTATGCTGTTAAACCCTTTTTGGTTTTAAATCAGAGGGCTTTATGTGAACTGCTTTCATTCTTGCATTGTGATGATTCAGACGCGTTATGATAAATAAAAGAAGAACTATTCTAGACAGAAGGTTATTAATGATATAAAATCTCAGAACTAAGGGCTTGTCTCATCAATCAGGCATGGAAGCAATTAAGTACATTAGATACCAGGGACGGACTGGGACTAAAAAACGGCCCTGGACTTTGACTAGGCCTGGCCTAAAGCAATCGGCGCGCGTAAACTCGACAACAACAACAACAACAACAACAACAACAATAACTCCTGGCATGAGTGTCACAAGACTTTAGTTGTGGCTCATGATACCATACCATCCAAATTATAGCAATAGCACTGATGTTGAGCTGGAGTGGGTGTCTCTCTCTGCTCTTGGTCTAAGCTCAACCTGAATAAACAACGACGGAATCGATTTTTTTTTTTTTTAAACAGGTTTTATTCCAAGATGGCAAGGAATAGTTTATATAATATGCTGTTATAACATTATATTTTACAATATATTCCATGCTGTCTTAAAATGAATTTGTTACTTAATAATCTTAATTTATGCAGTTATTAATTAATTAATCTTACTGCACAGATAATAATACCACATCTAAATGAAAATACACCATTACAAATTTAACTTCTGTATTCAAAATTTTCAGAGTTTGTAAGCACTGTAACTGTAATGTTACCAACATTTTTAAAAGTAAAAGCACAACATATTTCTAGCTACTGCATGTGACATTTTACAGCTAAAATGTTGAAGTTTAGCTGTTTTAACTACTGTGATCATTAAAAATGTAGCAACCTGAATATCACTTCTTAACATCATTTCTAGCAAGTACCTCTCTTTCTCCTCTCATGCTCCATACTTGGATCTGGATCTGCCTATGGAACCCGCTCATCTTTCTGTCCCTCACCACTGGTGGCATGTTGCTGCATCTGTCACTTCTTCACTGCTGCTAATATTTAACTGCGAGGCGCTGTTGCTGGAAAATATTGCTATATATTTCAGTTAGTTTGGGAAATTTAGTGGCTTTGGTATCTAAATTCCGCTTTTTTTCTCTCTCGCCTTCTCAGCCCCACCCTTTTCTATCTGTTTTTTTTTTTTTTTTTTACCGGTTATGCATATTGTTTGTTTGTTTCTATGCTTCTTCTATCTAACGTTAACGTTATTTCTTCCTACTCTTCCACTTCTTATTCTTACTTGGCGGCCACGGCCAGTGCAGCTGGCCTACAACATAAAGGTGTATTACTGCCACCTACAGTACTGGAGTGTAAAACAGATTAGCGGGGGGAGAAAAAACAGGTGATGATGACTGCGTGCGTGGCTGGTGGTGGGCCGGCCCGCCGGCCGTCCTGGAGTACCGGCCGTTCTGTGATTCTCCAGATCACACAGATGGCCAGTCCACCCCTGTTAGATACTACTAGTAACAGGGCCTTTTCTAAGTGAAATGACCTGACTGCATACTATATGCATTATAGTCAAGAGTCAGATGTTATTTACACATCAGTTTAAGAGATATAATTCTATAAAAAATTGCTTCAAGTGTGCATTTACAGTCACTGTTATTACTATGCTAATGGGAAAAAATTAATGTTTGCAAGAGAAGCACATTTTTCTGTAATAATGTAATTATTTACGGTCACTTTCGGTCAATTTTAATATATATATATATATATATATATATATATATATATATTTTAAATCATATTTTTTTCCTACTGAATTACTGACATTTCTGAAATGAATGAATGATGTTTGATTTGTGAATTAATCATACTTGGAGTCAAATCTTAAAAAAAAAAATATTTTGATCCAGTACACAAAATCAGTCTGAATCAGAATGATGTTCCATTAGTAATCATATAGATTTGAAACAACATGAGGGTGGGTAAATATACATATTTTCCTTAAATATATTTGAAGGTGTGTTGCACAAAAGGTACTGCCACAGAGGGGGAAACGATTTTATAAATTATTTATAAATCTGAAACATAAGCTAAAGCTAAATCAGTATTTCTGTCTTTTGATTGATAGGAAGTTAAACACTCATCAATATAAATAAGATCAAATTTATAATTGTTTTCCCATCTTGGAGGGAAACGAACACTTTAATGCAACATGCACTGAAGAGAGATGTTAACAGCAGAAATAGATGACAGTTCTCTCGAAACTTCAAACAGACGTGAGTAATGAGAGGGCAGAACGATGTTCCTGACAAGCAGAATGAAAAGGCAACCTGAAGAGGCAATTAAGGAAGGAACGGAATCTACAAATACGAGTCGAGTTATTATTTCGCCCTCCCTGAAGAGGCAGGTGCATCTGCCAAAAAAATAAAAACCTGATGTTCAAGTGACTAAGTGGTTTTTTGAAAACCTCGACATCCGACCGACAGCTCGACTATCGCTTACATTTTCGCCATTGGTGGATGTGAGAAATTACAAAAAGCCGTTGAAAGGCTCCTCTTTTTTCCTGCCACAAGTGCATTTCTTTACGTTGGTGTGAGGATTTCAAATGAAGCTGGCAGTTAAGCAGATCAAATCCTCTGCGATTGACTGCTGTCTGCTGTTTTTTTTATTTTTTTTATCCCTTTCAAAAGGGAAAGTGTGAAGTGAGAAGTCTTTTGGGATTGAATGGGCTTGCTTAGAAGAACCATGTTTATTTTTACACTTAAATATGAAATGTTTCATCAAAGAACTGTAATTTGTGATGTTTTCAAGATCTTGAATTCAAGCATATATGAACAGTTCAGACAGAACTGTTATCATTTACTCACCCTCATGTTTACCCCTGTAGACTTTCTTTAGTGGAACACGAAAAGAGATATTGAGCAGAATATACCTGCTTTTTATACAATGAAATGGTGACTATAGATGTAGAGCAAGATTATTTGTGAATAATTACTTAAAGCTGCGGTAGGGAACTTTTGACGCTCTAGTGGTTAATAAACAGAACTGCTTGCGTCTTGCGGAAGAACATCATAGCCGGAACTACTTCTCTCTGTTAATGTCTATGAAGAATCACAAAGGTACTGGGTTACTCCGCCGCGGTACCCCCGAAGCAATCTAAAATAGTCTGAATATAAACACTTATTATAGGTGCACCCTAGTGATTCAGGACAAGCTAAAAACACGGCTTGGAAAATGGATTCATGGTGTACTCACTTATTATATACATTTTTCTACATTTTGAACACAAACAAAGTTACGGACCGCAGCTCTGATTGGTTGTTTCTTATCGGGAGTGATGGAGTTTCTGCAAATGGCAATAGGACCACTGGGAGGAGCCAGAGGAGCTTGATTTTTTCACAGATTATCTGTCTCATATTCTACTGTCAGGACATAATGACAGGTTTAACAAATATGTAAAAAAACATATTTTTACAAAAGTTGCCTGCATCAAACATAACCGTTCACAAGTGGTCTCTATAATTTTATTCATTTCTTTTTTTGTATGAAATGAAAGCATCGCCTTCCTCCATGCAGTCTTACATAGGCTGATATATATATATATATATCTTCATTCTTACTATTATCATAAAGTCTGGTCTAGTACTACTTCCTTTGTTACATACAGTAACTATATATATTTTTTTTATTTATGTTTATTTATTGTGGCTCAGTGGTAGAGCATTGCACTAGCAGTGCAAAAGGTCATGGGTTCAATTCCCAGGGAGCATACATGCTGGTAAAACAGTGTATAGCCTGAATGCACTGTAAGTCACCTTGTATAAAAGTGTCTACTAAATGTATAACTGTTATTTAAAATGACCAATGCTGAATAACGTGTTACGGTTCACAGAGCTACTTTCATAAAATATGGCCAAGTTGGCATATGTTATAGTGTAAGATGAGGTCAAGTGGTTTTTCAATAACATGTTCGTTTATGCTCTAAAAGGTAGACAGCTGAGACTATCTGGCAAAATATATTGTCAAGGTTTTTAACAGAATCATTTCAGACTTGGTCTTGTAAGTAAATGACTTTTCCTGTCAATATAAAGCACTGTGGGGCAAAAAAAAGGAAGCAATTTATTGAACACCACATAAACTGACTTGAGAGAAATAGCATATTTATTTCAGAAAGGTTAAGTAATATTTCACACCTGTGTGTATCGCATTAGACCCACACAACACATTTAGCACACAGGTGCATGTTGGGAAAATGAATTAAAATAACATCAAAGGACTCATAAATGTATGAGTTACAGTACTACAACCCCAGAGCTGGCATTGGTGTTCATTCGCAGTGTTAAATGTTGGATGTGCACACATGGTTCATGTACGGCGACCTGCATCGGAAACAGGTACGAAGTGAGGATGACAGATGGTTCTGTTCGTCCGCTCTGTCAAGCAGGCTTCAACCCCACGGCTCTGTGGCTCTGTTCCTCTGTATCTCTCATGATGAGGAAAGATCGGGGCAGGTCAGCATATGTATGAGATAAAGACTACCGAGTTAGTGAGTGGAAATGGGGGAGCTTTTATAAATGACTGGGAGGAAAAGTTAGGAAGAAAGAATTTGTTTTGTATTTATTTATAAATTATACATTTATTTGATAAAATAATTTGATCATAATATATAAAAAACCGAAATATTGCAAAAGATTATTACAAACTTAAATAACAGTTTCCTATTTTAATATACTGCTAAATGTAATTTATTCCTTTGAATTTTCAGCATCATTACTCCAGTCTTTAGTGTCACATGATCCTTCAGAAATCATTTTAATATACTTGCTGCTCGGGAAACGTTTAATATTACCAAAGTTGAAAACAGATGTGCTTGTCTAATGTTTTGGTGAGAATTGTTACACGTTTTCCGTCATTGTTTAAATAGAAGGTCGGATTTATTTGAAATGGAAATCTTTTGTTACAACATAAAAGTGGTTACTGTCACTTTTGTTCAGTTTAATGCATTGCTTAATAAAAGTACTCATACAAATATGTTACTGTTATTATAAATATTGTAGTTTACAGTAATATTAAGAATGTGTTTTAAAGTAATTGGCTGATTTACTTATGTAACAAATATGTATTGCATCTTTGAACTGGTGCTTTATAGAATAAAAGAACTGCTTTTCCCCTGCTAATGAATGATATTTGAACCAATGTGCTGATCTGAAGAATCTGTAATGTAACATCAAGAACCTTTTTAATCTCCAAAGAACCATTAAGCCAAATAAAGAAGCTTACTGTATGCAGCATAGAAGTGGGTACATAAATAAAGTTTAAATCTGAACAAACTGCTTTGGTAACCCAATTTGGCCTTTTCTCTTTGAATACTTTTATGTTTTACATTAAACTCATGTTTAGAAATAACTGGTTCTGTAGTTTTTTTTTTTCATGTTTCTCTGTAAATTAGATATGGTTTAAGCAAGATAACATGTGTCTAGTATGTGTGCTGCTGTGTGCTGTTTTAACCGGGGCTTTTAACGTGTTTGCTCATCTACCAGAATGTGGCCAAATTGAGGTAAGTTGGTGTAGGATGAAGCTTAAGTGATTCTACATCAAATATTTATCATGTGACCACAATGGCGATTGTGGAGGAAACGAAGTGAGGCTTGATGTGCCTGCATTTAGCTGTGGTTATTTGTTACTAATTCATAGTATTATTCCTCCATTTGTCTTAGTGCCCTACTGCATTAAAATAGGTCATATTGCATCATTAAAATTTTTTTATAGCATTATTGTTTCTGTATTAAACTATATTTATGTAAAACTTACAATTTGTTACTGCTAATTCTGTCCTATAATAACATGAACATGGTGTTATAGTATATCAACATTTATGACAAATATATATTTGAATGGCTTTGCAGGTAATTTTTTGTGTATTTGAATTATTATTATTGTTATTTACATTATACTGTGGGAGAGACAAAACATTTTTTTTTTCCTTTTCAGGTTTTTCTTTTAAAAAAAGAAACTGATTTACTCCTCCTCAGGCCATCCAAGATCTAGATGAGTTTGTTTCTTCATCAGGGCAGGTTTGGAGAAATGTATCATTACATCGCTTGCCCAACCAATAGGTCTTCTGCAGTGAATGGGTGCCGTCAGAATGAGGGTTCAAACAGCTGATTAAAACATCACAATAACACAAGTAGACTTAATTAAATTCAAGTAAATCAATTTATGTAAATCTGCTTCTCACAAGCACATCATTAAGGAATTTTAACAATAAAAAATATGTAATTTTTTTATATACTTAAATGATTTCACAACTGGTAAAAAAAAGAGGTTTTATATAGCATTTATATGGGCAGTATAAAGGAAAGTCAGATGTGTTAGAGGTAGCAATACTATGGATGGAGGACTCAAATCTGTTCCGCTGAAGAAACAAACTCATCTACATCTTTGATGAATACATTTTCAGCAAAACTTAATTTTTGGGTGAACTGTTCCTTTAATATTTGGATAAGGAATATTCTATTTAAAAATAAAATTTTCACAGAAGTTTGTTTGAGATTACAATATAACTCTTAAAAAAAAAAATGCTGGGTTGTTTCAACCCAACTTTGGGTCAAATATGGACCAATCCAAACCACTGGGTTACATTTTTACATTAAATTTTTAACCCAAAAGTTGGGTTAGTCCAAATTTGAGCCAAAATTGGGTTGGATTAACCCATCATTTTTTAAATAGCATGTCTTGCTGAAGACCCTTGCCCTAAACTATTAGGGTGTTATTGAATCAGTTTGAAATTAAAATATGTAATTGAAATGTAATCTTTGTCTCTATGCCAGTTCAGTACTTCTATATTAAGTCCTGTCAATACTAATGCTAATGGCACATTCAACATTTTAATTAAGCGATTAACAATGCTTAAAATAAAATCAATACAATTTGTTGAAAAAGATAATCCTTTTCGCTGTTACACATTCCGTCCTCTGTTCTCTGCAATGTGAACATTTCCTGTCTAGTGAAAGTTGTTTTTTTGTTGTTGTTGGATTACGACACTCTCAAAAACAATAGATA
>NW_020524288.1:22500-107269 GCF_003368295.1 Carassius auratus
TTTTTATTTTATTTTTTTTACTTTACAGAGAGGAGTCTTTATAGAAGCGTCTTTGTATTCAAGACAGGAATCCCAAAAGAAATTTTGTCACATTCGTCAAAGGTGTATTGTGCTATTAAAGAGAGAGAGAGAGAGAGAGAGAGAGAGAGAGAGAGAGAGAGAGAGAGAGAGAGGAAAAAAGGCTTTACATGAGTTTGAAGTGCATGGAGAATTTAAGTCAGATCTCTTTTATGCAATAATTTCAAAACTGATGTTCCAGTGTTTGACTTCTATTAGAAGGTTAAAGTTGGGTAAGTAAAAGAAGATAGAAACATTAATGCTGTAATAGCTATATGATGGGGTTTTTGATGGACTCTGATGGTTTTGGGAAAAATAGGAGAGCTGCGTAATGGCCCTCAGCTGATCCGAGCAACTAAATAATAACGCCTAGAGCAAAGAAAACATTAACGTTGTTGTCTTCAACCAGATTTGGATGCCAAATAATGACATTTTGAATTGCAAAAGCTATTAGTTTTGTCATATAAAGACATCAGTTCTCAGACTCTCTCAAAATGTTCCTCAAATGGGCCATCATGGTTTAACACTGATTCTCCCGGACATATGCCATCAGTCTGGTTCTGTTTTCATTACATAATATCAATAATTTAAAGCTACAAATGTGAAAAATGCAAGACAGATCATGTTTTCGTTGAATAATATCAACGCTGGTGCAGCGCATGAAAACAAAAGAGTGCATTTTGGTGAACAAAAACCTTATTCATGATTGATTGTTTAATGGTAATTGTCTACAAAAGGATGCCATGATAATTCTAAAGCGCTTTGTGATGGATTCACTTTTTTCCATCACATTCTATCAAGGAAATGACATAATGGTGTATGCCAACTGGAGACGTTTTTACAGCTCTGTCTCCAGTCACTTTGTAAGGCCACTAGAGGGGATAGTGGTAACCTTTTCCAGCGTCTAAACTGCAAAGCCAGAGTACACTGATCAGGGAGCTTTCTCTAAGTGTGCAAGTCCTTTCTCACTTATTTGCTTTTGACTTGTTGTTTGCTTTAAAGATTTATTTTTGTGCAGTAGCTGTATAGGTTTCAGCACCCTCTGATGGTGGACAGCTCCTGTAAGTCTGCCAGTTTTTGAAACAATCCTAGTCCTGTGCTGCCCATTTTGGGTGTTTTCTTATTTGACACCCAAATCTGGTCTTGGAGCCTCAGCTAATGAGTTCATTATATAAATCAAAAGGTTGACATCCACAGTGTGATGTGGGGTACTTCAGGAGCAGGATTGAGAGTTTTCTGAAAAAGTGGCCTATATTTTTAGTTGGCATTCCCCGACGAGTCATCAACCCACTTCTATTGTATTCACATGACCTTGACCAATTTACAAATGATGGCGATTCTCCTCCTTCAGGCCAACTAGCTTCAGTATTACTATTAGATATAAAGCGAGGCCAGCTGAAACCTTGGAGGCCATTTAGAGGAGACCTGAGCAAGTTGTCACATGGGGATGCTGTCATATGATCAGCGTTTTTACATAAATGTTTCTCATTACTGCCATTTTTAGTTATTTTTTGCCTTGAGAGCTGTTAAATTTCCCATTATGCTGTTAGCAATTTAAATGCAGGTTCCCACAGTGACAACTTGCCCCATATACAGTAGTGTGTTATGAATAATATCACAGTAGTTTTTATGTCAGTAAGATTTTTCATTGAAGATTAATATTTTTCAAAGAAGTCTCTTATGCTCACTAAGGCTTCATCATTACTCCAGTCTTTGGTGCCACATGAAATCAATTCTAATATGTGAATTTTACTACTTTTTAGATTTACAGTTGACCCCCAAATATTTGGAAACCTTACTTATACATATAATGTAATGATATTTATGTATGTTTATCAAATCACTATTTAGTTAAATGAAGATAAAATAAAGACACTTTTCATGAAAGCTAACACCTCTGTTTGTGAAATGTTAAGTTAAAACCACAGTTTAGACTATATGACACTTGTGTCTACTTGAGGGAAATTGATTTCATCCATCCACTAAAAAACACCTTGGAAGTGAAAAAATACATAAAATTAAATAAATGAAGTCGGGTCCTGTGAAAACAACTATCAGCATTTGCAATAGCATCTCCAACATGCGATTTTCAGTATGTAAATTACTTTCCGGGGCCACTGCATAATATGACTAATGTGAAATAATATTTGATGGCATCACAAGTGATTGAGGTCCATCTATTTTTACTTTTTTTTATACAATTTTTGAGTGAGAACAACCCAAAATAGAGTTTGTCATGCTTGCAGTTTTAACAATATATGGATGTTTTTCCCAGCTTTGTTGCAGTCTTCTGTTTGTTTTACATCAGCGTAATCGAGTACACTTAGTGTTGCTCATTTGTTTTCATCAAGCCTATCCATTATGCTAATTGTCTTCTTTTTTTTTGTACACTCAATAATGATATTTATGTATTAGCAGCACTATTATTTTATTTTGCTAATGGAATGTCATAATGGATGGCCAGAATATAAACAATATTCCAGATCCCTCTTATTAAAGTCTTTATGCTGCAACAAATGGTCTGTCTTAATCTATAACAATTATAGATTATTTATTGAATATATTATATATTAATTTAATTGAGTAATTGAAACAATTGGATTTCTAAAAGGGTTAATCATATCTTCAATTTCAAGGACAATTATATATATTTATTTCAACATTATTTATTTTTTGTTTATGTATGTATGCATTAAAGGGTTAACAATCTTTAAAATGTTACTTTTTTAAATTAATTTAATTATTAAAGAGTTTTGAATAAATTTGAACTAACCCTATCCTTAACCCTAACCCAAATGTATTAATATATTTAGGGTTAATATCTCAAAATATATATTAAACATAATAATTATTATTATTTTTTATAAATGGGTCAATGTCTTAAATTTAAATGAAAATATTGATCTAAATAAAAATAAAATAACTATCATTTTTTTATTGTTTCATTTTTTATTATTATTATTATTATTATTATTATTATTATTATTATTATTATTATTTGGTTTATTTGTGGCACATAGAGTCCAATATTGTGCAGGAGGGTTTTGTGCAACAGGATGACTAACGTAAGAAAACAAGTTGTTGATTCACCATTCAGTCTCCATTCAGCTGTCCCAGGGGTCTCTGTGTCTGTAGACCATTGTCTGAGAGCCTAATTTCATGTGTGATTAAAAAGAGTGGATTAGCAACAGTTTCAGATAGGCCTAGTTGAAAATGACTCCCTGAAATCTAAATGGCGTCACTTTGGAAAGATCTCCGAAGCTCAATTACACTGGAGCTTTTCAAAAAGCGTTTTCAAAGTAAAGTGGCCGTTGCAAATCGGCACCTATAAAAGCCATCAGCAGTGTCACATACCTGCTGATAGATGGAAAAAGCAAGAAAAAACTCATTGAAGAACATTTGAATGGAAATTCAAATGGCTTCTACTGTATGCTGATGTGTTGTGCTCGTCGTTGTGCATAAGAAGGATTTTTATTTTTTTCTCATTTTACTTCGGTCGCCTGCCTGCTTGATTGCTGCATTCAAGTAATCAAACAATAGCTTCAGGGCACAAATGGATCCATAATTACACTCCTTATGTGATGATCAAACTTTCTTTCTCGAGAAAGGACCAGGAAGGGAGAGTTTGGTTCCTTTTAACTAGGCAAAATGTCGACTGAGCTTTTTATGGATCGTCAATATTTGGTTGGTAATGCTTAATGATCTGTGACTTGTAAGGCGTATTTTGTGCTGGCAGGTGTGGTTATGTGCAAGGCCAGCTAATTTCAGCATGGTCTGTCTGGATGTGGCTGCTGGAAACCATGTTAGAAGCTGTGAAATCATCCATAGCATATGTTGTGCTAGGAGAGTCTGAAAGAGGTAAAGAGGGTTGTTATCAGAGTAAGGAAACGCAATAGGATTTAATTTACATTAGCTTTTTTGGGGGGTTTCATAACCTGGTTGTAATACCTCAATAATAGGTCTTGGAGATATTGAGACACTATAGAAATGCTTGCCATGGGCTTTCTGAAATGCATATGATATTTATTGGATTTGTAGATGTCCCATGAACGTCAACATGCAAGTGTGAATCCTTTCCAAACAGATGTAATGTACCTCAGGGTCTCAGAAACTGAATCTTGAAAGATCAGGCTCAATATTAAAAAGATTTTTGTTTCATGAGAACTGAATATAGATAAAAAAACAAACAAACAAAAAAAAAAACTCTCTATATATGTTTACACTTACAGACAAAACTATTCTTTACAAAAAACGTCATTCGTTCTTTTTGGGTCTCAGACACTTTTATTTTATTTTATTTTAAAATTTTATCTATCTATCTACCTATCTGTCTGTCTGTCTGTCTGTCAGTTAAAAGTATGTTCAGTTTTTATTTACTGGTTTTTGTTTAGGTCAGACGAACGAATGTTGTTTATTTATTTAATTTATTTATTTGTGAAGGGGTTAGTAAAGTCTTCAGTCTGAATGAAGGAGAATTATAGATTTATTTTGTTTTATAGATTACTTTCAACAGTTTTGTGTTTAGTTTATTCATAAAAGGGTTAAATCCTTTAATATCCCTAAATATTAATTTTTTTTTAATAAAAATCAGCTATCCTATTTATTTTATCCTAATTACCTGAAGCTCATTTTACATGGTTTAAGAACTAGAAGCTTAACTACTTCGAAAAAGTGTATAAAATTCAGTAGTATCAGCGCTGCTTCCTCTCTTTATTGGCTTGAGGTTTAATAATTGTTAGCTCTGTCTTCTTTGCAACTGAACTCATGCAAAACAAAACTTCTGTTTTGAAAACAATTTGGATGACAGACTTATTGGCTTAAAAAAAAAAAAAAAAAAACACAGATTAAAAAAAAAACACATTTATGAACCTTGTGAAGTCTAAGCAAGTCCCTCTTTTATTTGCTGCCTATTTATTTACAAAAGCGCAGGTGGAATTTGGCAATTTTGAGAGCCTTAGGTGTTGGATCAAAAGAAACCAGTGTCTTCAGAAATGGTTGTTTGACATTCTTAACCTACAAAACTCTTTTATTGTAGTGTGTATTATTATTATTATTTTTTATTAAAAGCCCTTTTGTGACTTTTCCTTTGACCTTGAGAGCTTAAAAAGCTTTTTGTTTATCATTACGTTATGATATTAGTGACATAAGCACACGCATGAATGAGCATGTCATTCACATTATTATTTTCAATGATATTTTAGACATGACAACCTTTTAACAACTCGTTAAATCAGCCGAAAGAAAGCAAAGTTCTTGCTAATGTGCAAATTATGGATTTTGGAGGAGCACATTACTGATCTCGGTGTGTGCTAACATGGACTGACCCACTACTGTCCCGAGCAGAGTAATGGGAAGCATTCATTTGTATGACCCCTGATGTTCATAATGTGGCTGGAGGCCCTCTTTATGATAACCATAATGGCAGAAAGATCAATATAGAGCAGGCTGACCTCAAAGAATAGATGCAGATATGAACGTATGACATAGTAAAGGTCTCGATGTGCTGTGTTAATCGGGAATCTTTCCCAATAACGGCTTAGCTTGCGTTTTCCATTTTATGTATTGGGTGGCTGCCTTCAGTCATAAATAATGTCATTGAAATGAGGCCGTGTGCTATCGATTGGAGACTCTTTCTGTAACGTTGAATTGGCCCATTTTAGTTTTGTGGATTTGATGGAATTTGTCCAGTGTTGGACATGTTTATGAAGTGGAAGATCTGGTGTATGCATCCACGTATTAAGTGACACAAGTGGAACTGTGTTTGCATTTGGCTTGCAGAACCACATACATATAAACATACATACATACCAAATCTTATTTACAGTTGTAGGTAGTTTTAATAGTTGTGTTATCTGAAATGAACAACAACAGCAACAATAATAATAACATTTATAATAATAATAGTGCATTTATTTATATTTAATTAATGCATTTATAATGTATACTGTAGTAGTAGTAGTAGTAGTAGTAGTAGTAGTAGTAGTGATAGTATATAAATAATGAATACATAAATGTATCAATAATAATACTACTAATAATTATTATTACTATTATAAAGGTATTATTAAAAACATAGTGATATAATAACATTATAATTACAGAGAGAAAATAATAATAATAATTATCATCATAATTTTTTATATTTGTTATTATAATAATAATTATTAGTAGTAGAGTAATAGTAGCTGTAGTATCAATACATAAAGGTATCATATTTTCATGATAAAAATATAAAAAATATATCAATATTTTTTTTTTACCATCCACATTAACGGGCTGGCTGTTGAACGTGTCTCCAGCTTCAAGCATCAAGTTCCTGGGAACCACCATCTCGGAGGAACTGTCCTGGGCCACAAACACCTCCAGCCTCGTCAAAAAGGCTCACCAGCGCCTTTTCTTCCTCAGGACACTGAAGAAGAACCAGTTGTCTTCAACCATCCTGGTGAACTTTTACCGGTGTGCGATCGAGAGCATCCTGACCAGTTGCATCACAGTCTGGTATGGGAACTGCTCAGTGGCTGACCGCAAGGCACTGCAGAGGGTGGTGAAAACTGCCCAGCGCATCACAGGGACACCGCTTCCTGCTCTTGAGGACATCCAGAAGAAACGCTGTCTACGTCGAGCTCGCAGCATTCTCAAGGACTCCTCTCACCCTGACCACGAACTGTTTAACCTCCTCCCCTCCGGAAGGCGTTTCAGGAGCCTCCGGACAAGGACCACAAGACTCAGGAACAGCTTTTTCCCTAAAGCTGTCTCCTTGCTGAACTCTGCCCTCTGACACACCTCAACTCCCCCCACACCACACATAGACTCCTCCCCCCTCTTCAACACTCTGATTTATTTATTTACTCACAACAAGCAAAAAGTAACTTGTTATTACTTGCACTACTGCCTGTTCATCCAGGAACAATGTATAATCCATTTGCACATTGAAAATTTTTTTTTTCTATGCACTTTACTGTCCATTGCAATACTGTAAATTATGTTCATAGTTCTGCCTATAGTGTACATACACTTTTACATAGCCCATCTGTATAGTATGTTCATAGTACACCTATCTGTATATCGTGCTTATAGTATTTAATATCTGTAAATTATGTCCATAATACTTACCTGTATAGTTATTGTACATATTATAGACCTCTATTCTGTACTTACTGCTTATTGCACTTCTGGTTAGATGCTAACTGCATTTCGTTGCCTTGTACCTACATGTGCAGTGACAATAAAGTTGAATCTAATCTAATCTAATCTAATACTATAATATTATAATATATTTATATTATTATTATTATTATTATTATTATTATTATTAGTAGTAGTAGTAGTAGTATAAGTACAATATGAATATTAAAAACAAAACTATAAAATACATAGAGTAATAATAATAATAATAACATTATTATTATTATTATTATTATTACTATTAATTATACTATACTACTACTGACGACCTATGAATCACCTTTGTACATTTAGTGCTTGAGATGTAGCCCATGATGTGATTATAATTTTCTGTTTTTATTGTATTAAACAAAGGCAAATGTATCAGTAGCTGCTGGCTGTATATGACACTAAATAACAGTAGGAAGTTGAGGCACAATGATGGCCGCTGTTGTGTTGAAACAGTGTGGTGTAAAAATATGTGCATGCCACTCCCCCTCCCGCTGCGTCTACAAATAAGTTACACAGCGCTTTGTCAGACCCCACACTGAGAACACTTCTGTTTGTGTGTTTGATGGGGAATCACACCCTAAATTTAGCTGAAGTTGTAAGAATGACAGCCAGAGATGTCGAGGTCACATGGCGGTTTGATGTAAGTTTGTGGATGTTTTGGGTAAGCAGGTCATGTAATCTGTCACTGTTAGTTAGAAAGACACTGACTTTATTGATAGTGTGAGAAGCTGGGTTTACATGATGCACCTCTTGTCTGTCATAATGCCATTGCCCTGACATCTGGAGAGGTCTTGTAGTGGTCATAGACCATGATAAAATATTGATCACTCTCTCCTTTCAGCACACGATAAAGCATTTTGCCAACCTGCCTCTTTAGAAGACATAAAAAAACTCCTGTCTCTTTATGACTAGGAAAACATTATTTGCGGCTCTTTTTTTTTTCTGCCAGCAAGGCAATTTTTAGCCACTGTCGATTATGAAAGTTAATTAAACACAAGCACATCCCAATTTTTCCTAATTCAATAGAAAGCTATTGATTGAGCCAAAAGTAATGGAATAACAATTACGGTGACATTCCAATCTAGTATATTCAACTGCCATAGATGGTGGATAATACAGGGAGGGAGCTTTGGGTTTCAATCATGAACATTTGGGAGGTAATTTCGTCCGCTGCTGTTTTAGATTTCCTTTGTTTTCATTTTCTCTTGTTCCTAGTGCTCTCCCATCCTCTTTCTCATTTTTTTTCTATCCCTCCTTCTTGCCACTGATCTTTTATTCATTGCATGGCTAATGAAGCGCCTGATAGACTGTAGAACAGTATGAATGATCCGCAGCAGTTTATTTCTCGGCTATAGAGCAGATGAAAGGCGTCCACAGGTAGGCAGTAGCGGCGTCTTTAACGGCATGCCTTGTTCATGCTTGCTTGCTTTTGCAAAGGACTTTCAGGCCAGATCTGAATACAATTGCTCTTTTCCATTTTCGTTGTGAAATAAAGGAATGTCAGACTCTTTACACCTGATTGTAATGTGCATTTACATTGATTAGATCACATTGGATAAGAGCTGACTGTGTTGAAAGACATAATTAGTCTCTGATGGCAGACCTACAGCCCCTTCTTAGTCTTGTAAACTCTAATCCGATTGGCTATACACATCTTCCAAGAGTAAGAGCACACATTTCTTTATTTGCATTTATGCAATTAGTCCGCACGGACCGTAGGTTGTGTAGTTGTGAAGGAAAAAATGTAAAGTTTCAAAGAAAAATCTTTTTCTATTTTTTTAATCTTTGAAAGATATTGAAGTATTTTTTTTATACTTTAAGTAGCACGTAGACTAGATATTCTTCTTAATTCTGTTAGTCTGTACTGATTTTCTATTTACTTTCTGCTGTTTTATTGACTTGTTTACATTTTTCTGTGTTCTTTAAAAACATTTTATTTGTTATTTATTTATTTTTAAACAGTTTTCTATTCAGTTTTATTATTGTGGTATAATTAATTTAAGATAAATCGCTAAACCTCCCTTGGATTGGCTCTTACAGATGTCAATCAGTGTGCGGTTCTTGTCCAGTGTAAGCTGCTGGTTATTATACATTAGGTCTGGCTACATGAGTATAGATGCAAATTCTCTTTAAATAATCCTGAAAAATGTATCTTTTATGAAAAGTATTGACAATAATAAGAAATGTTTCTTGAGTATCAAATCAGCATATCCGGATGATTTCTAAAGGATCATGTGACACTGAAGACTGGAGTTATGATGCTGAAAATTCAGCTTTGCTATCACAGGAATAAATTACATTTTATAAATATATACAAATATAAAACTTATAAAAATCTTACCAATACCAAACCTGTGAATGTTACATAATATCTTTTTCTCTACGTTCCATTACTACATCTTGAATCTCCCTGCTAAGCTGTACACATGTAGTATGGAATGATATTCCGGACATTATTCAAAAGGAATCGCAAATTGTATTTGCAATTGCGTTTTCAATTTGTGGACGCATAAAATGTGACATAATCCAAATGCAAATGCAAATCGTGCAATACCGTTTGCATTTTCGTTTAAGCGAACGCACAGTGTCTGCCAAATTAAAAATGGAAATGCAAAGTCCATTTGCAATTGTGTTTCCCATATCTTACGAGCTATGAGCCTGTCATATTTAAATAGCAATATTAATTACCACATTTGCCTTTTCACTCTCTCTGCACTGTGCATGTAAACTGCCAAAACTCATATGGAATTGCAATTCCTTTTGCATTTGAATTTCCAACGTCTACACGGAAACCTGTCAATCAAGTGACAGGGGTGGGGCCATTTTATTGGGCGTGTTTGCATTGGGAAGTGACGTCACTCACAGTCGACGGTTATAAATAATTATTAATCAATTAGTGTGGACTCTGTCATCTAAATACGTAATAACCAATAATGTTAAGGATTTGTCTTAAAAATTACTTCCATCTTTTCTATCCTGTGAAGCTTTACTTAAAAAAGATGTTTCTTCTTCGATCATACTAAAATGTACCATGTTTTACTATGGTAAATATGAGTTAATCGATAGTGTTTATAATTAAAACACAGTAGACACAAATGTACAGTTGTCTGAGACGTTATGAAATGTTCTTTAACATCATGAACCATAAAATGTAGTCAGTGGTCTGCTATGGTTTATTTTCATAATAGGTAAACACAGGTCACAAGTTAACACGGTCACATTTCCTTGATTGGAAATTTTCTGCAATTTTCCTCACTGTATATTTACAATAAAACAAAATGGATATGAAATGCCACTGCCTCCTTTCATTTTTCATTTAAACATAATAATAGCAGCAGAAATGTACTTCGTTCAGGGAAATGTGTATATATACAATCATTACAAATGAATCGAAATATTATATCAATTGCCTCTTTTATTACCGTCGACTGTGAGTGACGTCACTTCCCAATGCAAACACGCCCAATAAAATGGCCCCACCCCTGTCACTTGATTGACAGGTTTCCGTGTAGACATTGGAAATTCAAATGCAAAAGGAATTGCGATTCCATTTCAGTTTTGGCAGTTTACATGCACAGTGCAGAGAGAGTGTAGGCAAATGTGGTAATTAATATTGCTATTTAAATATGACAGGCTCACAGCTCGTAAGATATGGGAAACACAATTGCAAACAGACTTTGCATTTCCATTTAAAATTTGGCAGACACTGTGCGTTCGCTTAAACAAAAATGCAAACGGTAATGCGCGATTTGCATTTGCGTTTGGATTATGTCACATTTAATGTGTCCACAAATTGAAAACGCAATTGCAAATACAATTTGGAATAAAGTCCGCAATATAATTCCATACATGTAGTGTCTATAGCAGGTAAGCCCGTGCAGGCAGACTTGACACATGTTGACTTATGACTGATGTTTTAAAACCAAAGAGGCCTTATAGGAGGTTGTAAGCACATGGCTGAGGGCTTCCAGGGTCCTAGTTGTTTGTGATACTCATTGCTATTCACAGGAAGCCACAGCAATAGAAAAACAAGAGTGGGCGTCCCAAATGGGATTGAGCGTCTTAGAGGGCACCTGCGCCAGGCAGATGCAGGTTGGGTTTAGCCGCGTATCGCTGTTCCCTGAAAGCGCCTTGTCTTTTTGGGGGCCTGTTTAGGATTCCAGGGGAGCTTTTCTGTGATGAAAGGCTAAGTGGGATTTTGCCTCCTATCTCAGGCATTTCTCTGTGTAATGAAATGTTACCTTCCGACTGCAAGTGGCCGAGTCTCTATAAGGTCATTGTGATGGTGTCTTGAAAACTTGTTTTGGGATTCTAGTCGTAGGACTCTGGAATAAATTGACTGCCTCCTCTGCCAAGTGTGCGTCAGACTTATTCTTAGATGTGAAGTAACCCAACCACAGTGTGGTAAATCTTGTAGCAGACTGTAAAAATAGCTGTTTGAAGCTAACTTTTATATTCTAATGTGAAGATTTCATCAGCATATAATTTACATATTTAAAAGTACCTTAAGACTTTGCAGAGTAGAGACTTTTAACACATACTTTATCTGATTTTCCAGTTAAAATATCACAACTTCCTTGATACAATTAATATTTGTGAAGATTTAAATCATTGAATCAATTTTTAAAACCTCTTTTAAGTGTTGCTGAAGGATTTGTAGACATTTTTTGTTCAACATAAAAGATACTGTACTCGGTTTAAAAGTTACTGCTGTTTCAGCTGTGCTTTATACATCACTACACCATTGTAGACAATTTTGCTGAAATGCTAATGTGACCACACCTTAAATCTATATGCTGTTTTATATTCTTTTTTATCATCCAGTGAAAGTGCAAAATTGAGATTCAAATCTCCCAGCATTTTAAAATCTGAAGAACTGATGACTGTAGAATCACAGTCATGTCTAACATCATCTCAGCATGATTCAAACGTTCATTTTCCAGGCCATATACAGTATGTGTTTGTGGTCTGGGTCGGTGTCCTGCTGTTGAAAAGATGTTGCCAAGCTGTTTTCTATGATAATGAAAAGTTCTCAATCTGCCTAACAGGTGCTCTGACCTGGCGATCTCATTTATGAGAACCAGTTTGTGGCAAGCGGTGGAGAGTGGCCAAGATCCAAGATCTACAGGCCTAATTACACAGCTGCCGCTGAAGATTTTTTAATTTCCTATTACTGAGATGGAGAGAATAATTCCTTCAACTCGATTTAATGCCAAATCTGTCTTTTCCATCTGCGATTCGGAGGCGGTCTTCATCGTCTTTCCTCAACACGACTGACCAAAAATGTGGAGTTGTCATCTTCTGAAAGTGTCATTATATATCATTAGCTTGATGGCTCTGAAATAGTTTTATATGTTCATACGCACAATAAGAGACAAGTGGAAGCTTGATCCTGGGTCAGTGTTCCCAGTCATGTTTCATTTGTGAATTTTGGCCTAGACTGCGGTGAAGGAAAGCCTTGCAGAGGGTGTGGGCCATATTCCTCCTCCTCCGTGAGAGGAGTTTTAATGAGAGCACAGCCGGTGCATGTCCTGCGCATTCATAAATAGCTCTCCACCCCCGTCAAACTCCCTTCATCCTCCATCCATCGGCCCACGGTGCTGGAATCAGCATCCAGCAAAAAAGATAAAACAGTAACATCAAACTGCAGAGGGAACAAGGAGTTCCTCTGCCTCCTGGCGTGTGTCAAGTCTGACATTTAGCCTCATTATCCTATTAATGTTCAATAAAAACGCACGTTGAATTTGGGGATGGATATTTAACCCACTTGAAGTTTTCTTGAAAGGCAAATGTGAAATTCAAACGTATGACTTCTTGTGCTTCATGGTCCATAACTTTTAAAAACTGATATTTATCATTTTAAATAGATCAGCAGAATATTTTTTCTTTTTTTCTTTTTTAATGCAAATCGATTTTCATTTTATGTTGTGTTAATAGATAAGCCCGTTTGGTAGATTTACCTCAGTACCTCAATATTTGGATATTTCAGTCTGACTGTAGAGACATTCAGTAGATAATGCCAGAAATCAATGTGATAAAATTTTGTAGAATTCATTCAGTCATTCATTCAAGTGAATCCTGAATTTGTCTGTTTTAATGATGAATATTTTACACTATTTGGTGTCCACCGATATTGGGTGATTGAGGACTTCTAAACACATTGAACAGATTAATTCAAAAGTGAATCTTTGAAACAGGTATTTTTTTTTTTTGTAGTCTGTTTTGTCACAGGACTTTAAGAATCATTCGAGGTGATTCTGAAAATGGATATGCAAAGCATCTAAATTCAGTTCATTGACAACTGATTCCCAACTTTGTCTCTGGGCAGCGTAGAAATTCCTGTTAAGTGTTTCCTTTCTAAAAATGATGTTATTTGTCTGCTTTTATAAGGTCCCACTCCCTGTTTTTCTCACGCTAGTATTTTATTACCTTGCTTTGTATTCTTCTCAACACATCAGAGACTTTCCTGTCTGGCCTAGCTTTCATCAAGCTAAGACACCTACGAACAGAGAGGGAATAAGGAGACCCCTTTAACATTCCTTTTAGATTCAGGTCTTTATATTGTTAGCATGATTGCAGGGTGGTTCATTTTAAAACCTCCAGTGTATTGAATTTTTTTTTTATGCTGAGCACAAACAGCATCAGCAGGTCATGCCTTTAAGTAAAAACGTGCAATTACACGACCATAATTTGCCATAATTAAAGCTTGAATATTGATACGAGCAAAGAACGTCAACAAAGGAGATGTAGTTCACGTACGTTCATTACTAATTTATGAGGATATCTTGTTTTAATTAATTCATAATTGCTTTGGAAACTTGGAGCGTTACTTTTCCCTAAATAATTACAACCATGGCACCCAATGGGATGTTTTAGATTGGTAATTGGAATTTGATTTAAGTGACTTTTTAAATATTTCAAGCCCAAAGAATAAACCGTAACAGAACGTTTAAAAAGACTGAACATTTAATACCCTGATAGGTCTGAGCAATTAAGGCGAGGGTTACATTTGATTTGGCAATATTGGCGAGGAGTAAAAAGAAGACTAATAACTATGGAAATAGGTTGGGTTTATCTTCAGCCACCAGTGGTAGAGCGGATGTGTATGACACATTCAGTACGGTGGCATATCAGAGCTTCCAGCATTTCCCGTGGGAATGCAGGACCATTTAATCATTTGCTTTTTACCTTTTGATTTGGTTAGATCTCTGCCATATTACCAGGCTGGATTAATTTTGATTGACTGTGCGTGATTTAACAGCCCCCCCCCCCCCCACATACTAGTTACCGGCAAATCCCACCTCACCGCTGACTTCAGTGTTCAAATCAATCATGCAGACTCAAGAAGTTCAGACTTCATGGATGAGTCTGATTGACTCACCCAGAAATGAAAAATGTCATTTACTCACCCTTAAGTTGTTCCAGACATATAAGTTGCTTTCTTCTGTTGAGCACAAAGGAAGTTATTTTAAAGAATGTTGGTAACCAAACAGTTGATGGTAGCCATTGACTTTCATAGTATGGAAACAAATACTTTGAAAGTTACCTTTAAAATATCTTCTTAGTAATTGTTTGAGCTTTCATTGTGTGAAATTGCATTTTGTTTGAAATCTTTAGAATTTGTGGCAGAAAGGAGTTTGCGCTCAACAATCACGCTAGTAACTGTACAACTTTTTTCTATAAACATCAAAGTAAAGGTTGTTTTATTAAAGTAGTATTTTACAGTGTAGGCATTTTTAGTCTATGCTATGCTTTAGGCTAGGTTGCATAGTTGCCAGTTGTAGCTGTATTTCTATGCTGTAAGCTAGGTTGTTAAGTGTACAGTCAAATGATTGTGCATTTGAGTCCTTCTTACCTGGGAAGATGTTTTTTTTTAGTTGGGTAAGTCTTAATTATGACATCAGGTGCATTCACATTACTTTGGTGGGAGCAAGATAGCAGTGTACCTTTTCTACAAATAATACAGCAAGTTTTTTTTCTTACTCCAGTTCTACAGTGTGAATAAAAAAATTTGCATATGCATTTTTATGCAGTTTATAAAGGTGCTGTAAACTAAATTACTATGTATTATTTCATAGTTGTCAGGGTTATAATAATTAACTAAAAATAAAACTGATTTTTTGGTTACTTTAAATAAAATAAACATTAATTAAAATAATCTTAAAAATAAAAACATATTATTTCAAATAGTTGACAAAGCAATATTTCTTATTTGCATTTAGTTTAATTTGATGTAATAAAATAAATAAAACTTAAATAAAATCGACTAAATATGACTAAAACAACAACAATAACAAAAAAAATACTGAAAATTACACCAAATAAAATTACTAAAACTATAAAATGAAAATGAAAACATAAACAAAATATAAAAATAAAAACTGATTCAAAACGTTAATGAACAATAAATTAATTAATTAGCAATTTTATTCATTTTAACAAATTTACCACTGCACCTATTGCATATTGTCATATTTTCTTGGCAATATGCCTCCAACACAGAGTTTCCCACTCTTATTATGACTTTGTGGTGCTTGTTCTACTCATAAATAGACTCTTTCAGACGTAAACGCACTATAACTAACAAAGACATCAATTGTTGATTGACATTTGTTCTGAATGCCAGACTTTTGTGTCTCCATTTGTAAGGAGCTAGACATTTGCTGATGGAGTCTCTTGCTCCAAAGCTTTAATTGCAGGTCTGTCGAGAGCGAGAGACCGCGAGAAAGAAAGATGAGAGATTTCAACAATCATCTCTCGAGAGTGGATGAGTTCGGGGATTGAGCATGTCTCCTTAATTCTCTTCGCTGAAAGACGCACCACCCCCCACTTGTTACGAATACCCTTTAGAAAGAGCTGAGCCCCTGGATCATGTCTTTAAGTCTGACCCCATATCTGTCTTTCCCACCTAATTGAATTCCTCAAAGTGAGAAGATCCCGTCTGCCAGAAAGCCTGCATGCTTTATTTCCCATCAGCGGGTGAAGAACACATGGGGTTTGATAGCAGAACCCTGATGTGCTCCCTGCCCGG
Organism: Carassius auratus; assembly: GCF_003368295.1. Lineage (NCBI taxonomy): Eukaryota > Metazoa > Chordata > Actinopteri > Cypriniformes > Cyprinidae > Carassius > Carassius auratus. The sequence goes on from NW_020524288.1 coordinate 38,765, forward strand.
CTCATCCCTTCTTCCACCTTTCAGAATTAGTTAGGAAAGATGGAGAGAGATCAGTTCCTTGTGTAGCTGCTCAGTGAGGAGATGTCAGGGGCAGAGCGGCTCATGATGATTTCATAGCTGTCTGTGGAATAATTGAAGAGTGCGTGCTTGTGGGCATGTAGCGAGAACTACTGTGTGCTTCAGAGCTGCGTTGTGTCCCAAAGTTATGTCTATAGAGTTTATGTGTGTATAGATATACGTGCACCCTGGTGGGAAAGAGAAGAGTCAAAGCACCCCTCTCTTGGGTGCCTTTGTGCAAGAAGAGGGCAGATCCTGTGTTGTATTATTCATAAATTTATTTCTGGCAAGTGCTATTGACAGGGCACGGTATTGTGCTCAATCTCATCACATTCAGATACAAGAATGAAGCCCAGGTTGAGACCGTGATCTGAGAAGCCACTTCTGAATGAGGTTTTTACACCAATTCGGAGACTTGGAAGAGTAAAGAGTTGTAATAATAATAATGTATAAGAAGTAACATTAAAATAATAGTATATGTAGTTTAAATATAATAATTGTGCACATGTTGTGTGTGTGTGCATACTCATTATTTCAATTACAACTTACTATTATAAAATTAAAAGACAGTAATTATCTATATAATAAACAATAAATTAATTGTTTTTCGATTCATAATACACTCCATGAAAAGTCATTGTTATGTGACATTCACAGTTCGGTCCACGACATCACATAATGGTGGCCATGTCAACTAACTTGATCTCAATGAGATGTGCCACTTGGTTGATGCACTCCAAACCCACTCAGCATGAGGTAGTCTCCAAAAAACAACACAAAAGCACACATCCTGCACACCGTCTGGCCTGTAACACACACATCAAGTTCTCTGTTTCAGAACAGTCTGACAGCTTTTATCAACAAACCCTCAACTCTTTATTTTCGTGTTATCTGCACCCTTTCAAGTCTCTGTGACTGGGTTTTTGTGGGAGGTACTATTCCCCCATGTTTACTAAGTCTTCAGAGAATGTCGTCGGTACGGTTTAATGTAGTTCAATGTGCTGGAACCCCATTCGGTTAAGAAAACCCGGTTACTTCACCCAAGACCCAACAATGAAACAATGTGCTCAGTAATTACAGAGCCAGGGCGGCGTTTTGATTTGTGACATCCTTTATGGGAAACGGCCACACAATTAAGGGCGCTCACAGCACTTGGTCAAGCATCACACTACCGTTTTTGGGACCGAAAAATATTAATTGCCTCCGGTTCCGGTTCTTGTCAAGAAACGGATCTGGTTCTGGAGGAGCGGTTCTCGGTTCCCAACCCTAGCCATGAGCTGATAAAATATGGGAAATGAGAAACATGTTGTCTCGGACAGCCCTGAGGATGCGTTATTGCAGCCGCCCTAATCTAAAATAACACACAGTAATGTGTGAAATTTATGTGCCACCTTAAGGTCCACACAATAGAGGATTTAGTGCACACGCCATAAAGCAATAACAGGGCAGATTGAGTTTATGAAATGCAATTTTTCATTCTGCTTTCTGGAGCTGTGAGTAGAAAAAAAAAAGTCTTGCACTGAAATGCATGCCATATCTCTGCAGTGGCCACTAACAAGGGTGATTACAATGTCAGGTTTAGTGTGTTTGTGTGTCTCTGTGTGTGTGTGTATTTATTTATTTATACAGGGTTTTTTACAAGTCAGTATTGTTATTATTATTTTTTTATTAGTTTAAATCATAGTTTAAAATTGTGAAAATAAAATAAAATGTAGTCAGTATTTTGTAATGTTCATTCAAGTAAATTTGACTAAAATGGCATTTGATTATAATATAATATATGTTTAATATAATATCTCTTAGCTACACTTCTGTGTAAAAGGTCATATGGGGGTGCTATATGAACGGGAAACCCAATGGTTTTATAGGCTGTTAAAAATTGAATACTTTTATACTGCGACTAGCATATAGATTGATTCACTCCTGCAACTTTGCAGATCTGAGTTGTAATATGTTTATTGTGTGTATATATCTGCTTAATTCCATATATTTAGGATGCATTTGGGTAAGTTAATTAATACACTAGCAAGGTGCTTTAGTTAAACTGTATTTTCATTCACTGTTCATTCATAAATCCGCTTAAATAGTCGATCCTCAACATTATAAGTCGACTATTTGAAACCGTCATACTTGAAGAAGTAATACGGATTTCTACCTTCCATCTTCTCCAGTGCACAACCAGTCTGCCCACTCGCAGCATAAAGGTAATGACTGGTGCGGTCATGGGTGGGAGACAAGTGAGGGCATTGGTGGGGTGGTGAGGAAGCTGTCTATCAAAGACGAGCTTATGCAGCGCTGACGAAGTCCTCTTGTTAGACTGGAGGTGAGATCAATCATTTAAAGGTGTCTGGGCACTGTCGGTGAGCTTTCAATCATAGCACACAGTTACGAGCAGACCTGGGAAGCTTCTCAATCACATGCTCTTTCAGCCGGCCTATATCAACAACTTATATGCATATGCGATCATAAGATGCTCCAGATGGGTTCCTTTATATTTCTTGCTGCGATCATGTCTGCTCTTATGACTCATCTCCATCCTCCCACCACTCCAAAACATGCACAAGGCGAACAATCCCTCTCTCGCTGGGGTCTAGAGGCAGGAAACGCACGGCCTTGGTGAGGGAAAATGCTGATGATATTGGAAACAAACTGTGAGTCGCTTAAGGCTTCTGCAGTGGATGAAATGAAAGGGCTTTTGATGCTTTAGTCATGCTAGCTTGCTGTTTATAGCTCGCTTTGTGACACAGACGGGACAGTATGACCTCAGAGGTAGAGAATTCAGAATGCTTTCTGAAAACCGTCATTTTCAATGCTATGATCTTACGCCTTCTCTCCTGCTGAGCCCTGTTGGAATTTGAATTCATGGCATTGATTGGCCACCTCAAAACTCTTACCACAGCTCCATATCTATGGCTTGTTTGATGCAGTAAACTTGCTTGTTACCTCACCTGGTACACTTGCTATGTTCTGCTCTCGCCAATGAATTCTGTGAAACACAGGTCACAATTTATGTTGAGAATGTTGTAAAACATGCAAGAAGCATTATATTTTACCGAAATGTTGCTGCACTGTGTTGAGGGAAGGGTTGCCAGGTTTCCGCAAGAAAACCCACCCAATTGTTACTCAAAACTTGCCCAAAACTAGTCAAATTGCATTTCGAGGGGGTCCCCAGTTAAAAAATCTTTTAGTGCCACTCACCGGAGGCTCTTGGACATTTCATGATATGTACATCAACCAGTGTAATAGCATTGAGCTGATATGTTGAACAAAAAGTTGAACATGCTTTAAGTGCCACTTTCAGGATATTTCACTTGGTGGTGCAAAATTTGAAAGAAGCAACGTAATATAATAAATAAAAAAAAGACTTGATTAAGTTTAAGGTACAGTTTAGTGTAGGTGGTATTATTATTTTCAAACTTGATTTTAGCACATTTTAGTAACCACAAACTGGACATTTTCCTTTTAAAATGTCGTAAAACATGCAAGAAGCAATGTAATATAATTTTACAGAAATGTTGTCATAGACAAATTATTCGAATGGCTTTGCATTGCTTTATTCCCATTAGCTCCATCACATTTAAACAAGATCTATTCAATAAGATCAGCTTGTGCTTTTAATGCAGATCTGATTAAGTGGTTTGAATCTAGGGTGGGATTCGCTGCCAGAGACAGCGCACATTTGGCTGCAAGTACGACAACAGGAGGACCATGTGTGCCGATGTTTGCGACATGCACACATTATTGATCCATTTAACTCATTAAAACCGTCATTTATTAATTTCAAAGGCCTTTTGAACCTCATAGAAAGACAATGAAGTGTTTTGAGTGGTTTTCAATGATCAGTGCCCTCACATTTATCTATTATGGCAGCTGGTCTTGAGCGGTGAATAAAGTCATGGAGATTTGTGACTGGCTTGGAAGCTTGGTGCATCTTACCCTAATATTTTTTATTTTTTTATTTTTTTTAAAACGCTCCAATGAGTCTTTAATGAGGATAAAACAATGTCATATGCTCTGACTAATGAGAGGATTTTTACACTTTTCTTTGATTTCTCCGGCCTGAAACAGTAATTGGGTTTAGTGTTAATCTAAAACCATTAGCTACAGCCGAACAGGGCTCTTTGGCCAGGAGGACGCTAATGCCAGCTCTCATTTACAATCTGTAAAAATCACAATGACATTGGACATTGCATATATTAGCTTCACCAGCGGCTAGCCACCATTTGAAGTAGGACTTCAAATAAATCACGGCCCAGTAGGCACAGAGACAACCAACAAGCGCAACTATGGTGTCTGACACATTATTAGACTTAAAAGTAACTAAAGAGCAACGTTGTTAGCATTGACAAACCATCTCGGAAATTGGAGAGAAAGTAAAAAAAGATCTAATGCTTGTGTGCCTCCATTAGCTGGTCAGTTTAGCTTACTGACACAGCAGTGTAGGGTTACCGTGCGTACATATATGAAAGATTTCAGTGAATAAGGTCCTGAAGACATTGATTAGCATGCATAAAAGGGTTAGAGCTAAGCTCCACAGGGAAGTGAATCTTGGAGGATTCCTGCTTTAGAGGGATTTAGAGGAAATTTTTCTGTCAAGCCAGGTTTCTATCCTTGTGCCAGGATGATTTTGTGAAGACCTTTACTGTTGATGCAAAGCAAATTGATGACATTTATGTTACTGTAGTGCAGTTTATTATTACAGGCCTGTATTGGGCCGAAGGTTTCCACAATATGCTCTCCTATAAATATGAATGTGTTATTTGAAGTGTTATGATCTAGCTTTACTTTAAGAGCTTTGTAACATTGAGTTTCCAAGATAACAGACTGGGGTTTGCATGCTAACAAGCATGCAGTATGTGATACAGATCTCATAAAAGAGCCAAAAGATGTGAGACCTGGAGATGAAATATGCAGTTTTCAGCTCATAAAGCCCAATCATAAAGCTATAAAACCAAATATTTAAAGGGTATGGCAAATAACTTCCCTCAGCAGGGCTGACTTAAGTTTCTTTTTCAATCCCTATTTATCAGGTCTTGCAGATGGCAGGTGCTTGAAACCCATTATTTTACACTAAGCAGTGGCAGCCCCTATTTTCTTTCTGCCGGGCTCACGTGGCCTGGTGCCAGAAGGATATGATCCCCTATTTTCTCCTGACAGCCCGGCTCTTGTGGCATGCCATGCTCTGGACTATTTCAGTGTTAACAGAAATGCTGATGACAACACAAGGCTATCTTAATCCAGTTTGCAAGTGTGTGCACCTTCATTCAGCTCAGACCTGTAGCCTGCTCTGCCTGAGCTGCAGCCGACCCACCCAACTTCTTATTTCAGCCACCTGGAGATGCAGCAGTAAGCGGGAGGATTTTGTAGGCTGACGTGAAAGGCGTCAGTATTCTTGTCAGATGCCTTCATTTCTAGATATATAATAGAATAGCATAATTAAAATTTTAAGTCTATTTTATACCAAATAACTGGTTTTATAATCTAATAATTTACTTCGTTATATTATGAAATAGAATAAATTAAAAACAACAATACTGTTTTATATTCTAATATATTTGCTAATCATCATCATACATTTTTAAATAGTTATTCTATATTATACCAAATAATGCTTCTGTTTTATATTATAAAATAATTGCTAATAATAATACTAATAATAAAAATAAAAAAATAATAATTGTAAAATTGTTGTTATATTTTATAATGTCATTTAACATTTTTTAATTATGTAACAATTTAATTCATTATATTATAAAATAGTATAAATAAAAAACTACAATACTGTTTTATATTATAATATATTTGCTGATATTAATCATCATCATCATCATCATCATCATTTTCTAAATATTCTATTTCATACCAAATAACAATGCTTTATAATCTAATAATTTGCTTCTGTTTAACATTAGAATATTATTGCTTATAATAATAATAATAATAATAATAATAATAATAATAATAATAATAATAATAATAATAATAATAATAATAATAATAATAATAATAATAATATTGTTTAAATTGTTATTCTGTTTTATGATGTCATGTAAAATTTTAATGCAGTTCTCACCTTCAGTTTTCTTTCCAAGAGTGAGTTATATATATATATATATATATATATATATATATATATATATATATATATATATATATATATATATATATATATATATATATATATATATATATATATATATATATATATCCGGTGTTTAGGGAATATTCTAACAAAAGCAGAGTTTCCATGGCAACCATCTTTAGTATTCTCTGTCCACAGTGACCCCGGACATTTAATGGAACTGTATGAATCAGATAAAGTTTCCCATTTAAGGGTGCAGCTGTATTCACAGGTGAAGCCCATTTTCTCAGTGTGTTTTGATGGATCCATTTTTAGCACACGCACAAAGCTCTGCTGCAAATGATCATGGCGTCACACAGCAAGCCACTGTGTTTCCAGGTTTTTAGACAAGTGGCGTTTTGTGATGACTTTAAGCAGTGCTGTGGTTTAAATGTGTTAAATGATATATAATGTGTGGCTGGGGTCTACAAGCTGTTTTAACCCGCTGATCCACTGATTTCCAGTATGAATCAGAAACGTTTTTCAGCTTCACATGCAGCACTCTTTGACTATTTCCACTCATTTTGAATGATCAAAACTTTTTAGCATCTGTGAATGCAAACAAAACAGTGAAAGCTTGAATTTTTTGTTGACGCTTGATTGATGAATCTATAATTTATTTGATCAAAAATACAGTAAAAAAAAGCTGAAATTATTCTAATTTGCTGATTTGGTGCTAAAGAAACATTTATATTATTTATGTTGAATACACTTGTGCAGATCGTGATACATTTTCTTTAAGTTCAAAAGTATTTCCTGTCACTTTTGATCAATTTAATGCAACCTTGTGGAGTAAAGTATATAAATTAATAATCCTACCAACATTTTGAAACATTTGAATGGTATAGATTAATGTTAAACATGTTGAAAATGTATATTAGACATTTTAAAATTATTATTAATCATAGTATGTGCAACTGTTATTATATTATAACTTTAAGATTACTATGTTATAACAATTATTATAAATAATTGAACCTTACTGTAAAACGTTACCAAAATAACAATATACTGTATAGTGCTAATGTTAATTTATGGTTCAGTGCATCAGTAGAAAACACTTTTGTCTAACTCTTTGAATTGAGTAACATTTAAATATCATGTAGCAGTCTTCTGCATCTGGTAAACGAATGTCTTTTATTCTGTCCCTCTTTTACGTTAAAGCATGAATATGTTTGGTGCAGGACACTGAATAGAGCACGAGCTGGAATTGCATCATTGCTTTCAGATATGTGCTTGTTTTTACAACCCCGGGTTGGATTAGAATAAATTGCAGACTCTGCATAATACGGCCGTACCTCATGCTGACGAGGGCTTGTTGATCCAGAACATCGGCGCTGGGATGAAAGCAATATGCTAATATAAGCAGCGTACATGTTCATGTGAGTGTTTCCTGTGATATTAAATGTACAAACCACCGTTTACTTTCAGTCATTAGGTGTGTTTGGACTACCAGCATAGAAGTATTACAATTAAATAGCTTTTTAGGGGGAAATAGATGAAGGATTTGAGGGCTGATTTTTGACTTCGTGTAGGCTGGTTCTGTAGGTGGTTAGAAAGCAGTCTTGAAAGCTGCGGGTTCCAGTGCACAGCCGAGCGAGTGGGCGGCTTCACTGCTGAGATCAGGGGCGGCAGAGATGGAGGGAGAAAAAAGAAAAGGCCAAACGACCTCCCTTGGCTCTTCTGCACCTTTCTGTGGCTTCTCTTCCATCTCTGGCTGAAGCGCAGTCATCGGCTTAGCCTCATGGACTGCCGCAGGGGTCCGGCTGCAGAAAAAAAGCACCCTGTGTTTCTTTGGAGCTGATACACGGCTTTGAGAAGCACTGCAAGTTTGTCTGATGGCTTTCAGATCCTCAGTGTCATCTCTGTGATTTCTGTGCCCCGCTGAGTTGAGGTCTTTGCACTGGTGCAGCCTTTGGGACAAGGGGTGGGCTTTTGGATTTCAGACCCTGAAAGGATTTTTAAAACCTACTTTACCATTGTGTTTCCAAATGTGGTTATTTTTGTCACTGTTTATAGCTATGGTTCCTGTCTAGCGTGTTCCAGTGGCTTTAGCATGATGTGTGCAGACAAAAATAAAGTATGAAAAACTACAAATAGCTTTTGTAACAAATTTTTACAAATGTTACTGTATTACTAACCGTTTCTTAGCAAGATTTTTTTTGTATTTTAATTCAAATTCGATCTAATAATTTAGTTTAAATCTTTCGCCGTCATTGATTGATATATATATATATAATTTTTTTTTTATTATCTATTTAGTAATTTAAGTCTGTCAAATTTGTTCTGATTACTGGCATTTAAAAATGTTTTACAATATTACATTTCTCAGTCTAGTGTTATTTCTATCTTGGGAGATTTACGAATAAATTATTTAAAATTACTTTTGTAAATGAAATAAAGCTAAAATATAAATATAAAGTGAAAACCCTAAGCAATATATATATATATTTGACTTGGCAAATAATTGAAATACTTTTTAAATTCAAGCACTAAAACTACTAAAGATATATCTGAATATATATGTAACTTTAAAATGACTTTGGACTGCATACATGTAAACATAATTCTGCTTTATGCTTCTTTTCTGGGCAAAGATTCTGGCACTTCAGATTCAAAGTGGACAGTCAAACAATGACTTAAAACATATTGTTTCAAAGGTTAGTGGAAGCTTCTGCTTCAGCATATTTTAAGATTTGCCTCATAAAAAAGTACTCTTTGCTTATATGTCAACAAGTGAATTTTATTCCTGGATATTCTTGTAAGGGTGGTCCCAGATGCATCTGAAGACATGCATGGATGCTGGGTTAGGGTTGCTTGGAGTTTGATGACTGGCTCCTTGATTATTTTTAGCATTTCTTTTCAGTGTGCGAAGAAGTTGGGTCACTGATGTGTAAAATAAATGATCTGGACTCAAAGCTTTGGCTGTGCATCTGTCACATTAACGACCGAATGGAAGGAAAGGAAGAAACAACAATAGAAAGAGAAATGAAGTTTTGTGGGGTTGTCAGATCTCACTACGCCGGCGTGATGCTACATGAAGTTAATTATTGGAATGGTTCAGTAACTCACCATGACTTTGTATTCATTCTTCACCTAAAACTGAAGTGAAGGGAAGATTTAGAGCTGGCAGTCTTCCAGCGTTCTGCTCCGTCTCTCAGGTTCCCTACATCAAGCGGAGAGCATATGCAGATCTCCAATACTGGAATATTTATGAAACTCAGACCAATCCCTCCTGTTGCGATGCTGTTTCGAAAATGGGGCTAGATGTTTTAGGAGGACTGGGACGTGGTGCTGTACTATCTATCTATCGACATAAAGACAACTTGTTTTAAATCAATTCATACATACATACATGCATACACAACTACACACACACACACACACACACACCAAACAGTTAACTTGAATTGTTGACTATCATGTTTTAGTTTTAGTTAGTTATTATTTATTTATTCAATTTCTTTTCAGACTTTCCAGTTTTAAATTAATAGTTTAAGTCCTTAAGTTTACTATACCATAACTTTCCTTTGCGCTGTTTTTAATGTAATGTCTGACTTTTCGTCTGACTTGCACTTGCTGCAAGCTTTTTATGTTAACCTGGGATTTAAAACAAGCCATGCTTATCTTGTTCGCTGCAGCTCTGTGTTGTTATTCTCAAAAAAGCAGGTATCTTCTATTAGCTTTTGGTGGGAAAAACAAAAAAAAACAAAAAACAAAAAGTAGGGCTTTGCTTTTCTGTGGGGACCCGTCTTAGATAACAGCTTTTGTTGTTGTTCACAAAATGGATGTGTATTTATCCGGTCATAATTTTCTTACCCTCATGTCTCGCTAAACCCAAATAACTTTATTGTTGTTGTATGCGAGAGAGCAGCTAGCACATTCTGTAAAATACCTCCTTTTGTGTTCTGCGGTAGAGTGCTGAGATGGCAATGTCATGTAAAGCTTTTGCTCAAATATGGAAAAAAGCCTTTGTTTTATGGTTGGGAAACTGTGGCGTTTCTTTTACAATAACCATTTTCTTATAATCATGGTGATATAAACCGTTTAAATTTATGATGTTTTATGGCAGCATGTTGTTTTAAAGGCAGACATGAAGTGTCAAAGAGACAGTTTGACCATAAAAGTAACTCTTAAATCTCTGCAATAAACAATATTGTGCTTAAATCAAGACATCCTCTTTATTATAGAAAACCATCATGCGTATTTAATGAACCCTCACAGGAATGCTTGTTTACAATATATTTTTTTAATGAATCTGTTATGATATTATGACTAAAGAGGGCCAAATCGGTGTACGGGAGCCATAGGAAGATGCATCTACTTTTGGTACTTGTTCTTCAGACACTCTGGATCTGTTCTTTGACTCATTACTGGTCATTTAGAAACTGCACTGCACAATCAATGGACCCATCAATTAGTCGATGTGTTAGTTAGTCACAGGGGTAAAAACCCAGCTCACAATTTCAGATCGGTTTAATCCATCACCATTCAACTCCCCCTCCAAATTTCGATTTCTTCACGTCTTCAACTGTAGATTTAAGCGCAATCTGCAGAATCTATTCAGCATTTAAAGAAACGCTGACATGTGCTCAAAGAACTGTGAAAAATCATGCTGTTGGCTGATAACTGGATGTGACTTGTCCTCATGTTGTTTCAAACCTGATTGATTTTCTTCTATGCAACACAAAAGGAGATGTTTTGAAGACTGTTTATGCTTTTGTATATAATGAACATGAATGGGTACCGAGGCTTTCAAACTCCAAAAATTACCAACAAACTCTATATGGATATATGGGCAAGATATTATAATGGGAAAGTAAAAAACAAATAATTTTTTTTTAGATAGAATGACTCAGGGAGGCTGTTTACTGTATATGTGCGTATTTATGGTTATTTTCAATTACCTTTCTTTATATGGCCAGCTTTTATTTAAATTGTAGATAAATTTTTGGTAATTTTATGCCATTTTCTTAATTTTTTTATTTTTTGTATAAATGTATTAATATATATATATATATATATATATATATATATATATATATATATATAGAAGTATAGTTTTATTTTTAGTAATTTTCCTTTATTTTAATATATTTATTTTAATGAACAAAATTAGTAATTTTTTAATTATTTGTAATATTTTTTGTTTTACAATAACAGCACTGTTTGACAGCCACATTATACAATATAGTTACTATAACATTCTTCAAAATGTCTCTTTTATTTCTCCACAAAAAGTACGTTTGGAACAACATAACGTCCCCTTGGAATTATACGGTTCTATCTGACATTTTTGTCAAAATTGAGTTATTCACATATTCTTATTCTGTGGCAATTGATTTACATTATGTGATGTTTTATTTTAAGTTGTGTACATTTTGGGATTTTTTATTGAAAAAACAAAAAGGTTCTATCTACAGAAGTCTATGGAACACAAAAAAACTTTAAAGCTCAATATCTCAAAACTACCCAGAACGTAGATAAAACCTTATAATTCCAAGGGGACGTAAATGATGACAGCATTTTGTGTTTGTAGAAAAATTACTGTTAACTGGTTTGACATTTTGTGTGTGTGTGATTTGCCCCAATCATGTGACCTTTTTCATTTTCAAAAAAATGGTTGAAGATCAGTATTTGTGGAACTACTTTAGTCTGAGTGCCATGTCATAAGACTAATGCGATGAAAAGACAAGCTCTCAATCTTACACCGCTCAAACAGCCCCGTTCAACTATCTGAAATAAATATAATTCATAATTAGACTCAGGTGTGGTAACCAATTGGACTGTGCATCGAGGCTTTTCCATGCAGGATTTTTTTCCACATAAATGCACTCACATATGTCCACTCATACATATACACATCAAGTGTAGACGCTTGACATGTTCCAAACAGATATGGACATTATTACATTTCTATGTCTGATGTAAATATGTGCAAGCCGAGCTCAGAAAACCTGATGCTAGCAACAGATGGAGGGCGGCTTGTTATTTCCCAAGCACTGCTATTAGAGATGTGTGTCATGCAGCTGCTTACTGCAGTGTTAAGAAAAACAGCATCTGGGTGTTTGTATGTGCGAGCGAATGAGTGATCGAGAGAGAAGTGCTTGAGCCACTGAATGACTGAACTGACAGTATCCAGAGCATGACACAGTGGCAAATCCCAGAAGTTTTTAATCATTTGTCGTTAAGTGCCAGAGATAAATAAGCGATTAAGACTTCGGATTCCTTTAGGAGCGTCTCAGAATGGCCTACCCAGCTCGATCCGCTAGCCACCAGGTGCCAAGCGCCACTTCCTGTCAACGGACGAGGGGGGAGACCTCGGGGAATCACGTTTCCACAACAGCAAGCTACAAGTGTGGATTTGCATAGCTGACAAGCCAAATGCTCCAAGGAATGTGCTGCCGTCTCTTCAATTAAACACTTTCTCATTAGCTTAGGTGTAATTGCATTGTGGGTAATTTAAACTAGCCATAAATTGTGAAACGGAATGTGATTTGGGAGCACCAGACAATGAGTAATAGTGAGCTAGAGTCAGTGTCAGTACGCATCATCAATGAAATTATGCCCATTTTTATAATTAGAGCAATATTCTTATCAATAAATATGTTTAGTCAGAGTAAAACTATATACAAATTAAATTTAAAGCAAAAATTTTTCGCTTTTTTTTGTTGTTGTTGCCAAAAGACATAGACTGACCGAAACTCATAATTGTACAAATAATAAAACATTGGCTGCATTTTTGGTCTATATTAAAAGAACTATGCATCTCTCTTTATTTTTATGAATTCCTATATTTTTCTGTTTTCTCATTATACTGTATTTGTTTAAGTCTATAAGTGTGCCACTTCTTCTCTTTTTATTAGTTTCTCAGTGATGTTTGTTTGCTGTTATAATGAGAGCCTGGCTGGTACAGTATATCAACATATGTCTCCAGGCTGTCCTCTATGAGCTGAATACAGATGCTAAAGAGGCAGAAGCCTCCCGCTGTTCATCTAAAACCTTCTGTCACTGACACTGGAAAACACTTTCCTGCAGCCAAGAGAGTCCTTCAAACCGAAGGGCTTCCAAAACCACATTTTCACAGTACAACACTGATTAGAAAAAAAGAAGGTCTCTCCACCAAGTACAAAAGTACAAGTACAAGTCTTTGAACATCATCTTTGAATATCATCATGACTTTCAGCACATACGATGACAATAGAATGAAACTGAATAAAGCTATTAAAATATTTTTTACACTTCTGGTTGCACTTTATTTTACAGTACGTGTAATAACATGTACTTATAGTGTACTTACAGTGTATTTATCTAAGAAAGTTCTGGTAACACAAGGTAACTACATGGGGTAGGGTTAGGTTTAGGGGTAGGTTCAGGGTTAGTACCTAGTTATTACATAGTTATTGTAATTACTATAATAAGTACATAGTATGTACATGAGGAACAGGACTGTAAAATAAATCTTTTAAGAAGTGTTCATTAAAAGGGATTTTTGGGGAACCCAAAATGGTTGTAATTGGTATACCTGCATTGGCATGAAAAAAAAAAAACATTTTAATATTCCACTTAAATATGACACACAGAGCTCAAACTTTAATTCCGTCTGCTCGTCGGCAAGCCCTTGTTGTCTTCTGAGTGGCTGCGTTTAGCAGCGGATGCCCAAAGAGTTTGAGATGGGAAAACTTCTAGAAACATAGTTATGGCGTTGGCCAAACCTCTGAAAACATTTATTAATCAGAGTCTGTGTTGTAATGGCTGCTAATTCATAAAACGATGATGCCAGCTGGATCTTGTCACAGCTGCTCTGAAGAGGTCTAGTTATTTCTGTCAACCACTGGCAGCGGCATTGGGCTGCTTGGATAAAAATCATGAATGCTGTCTATTTTTGTTCTTTGGGATCTGTTGTTTTTTTCTTTACTTTTGGCTTTATCAAATGTTCTTTATAAGTTGGACTTATAATGTTGTGGGAGATTGTGGTAAATGTACTTGTGGTGTGTTTATTCATTTGATTATATCGATTTAATTTCTGTTTATTTATTTGTTTTTTGGAAAAAGTACAAAATCATTTTAAAATCAGCCTTTTATCAGTTATTTGTCGTAACACAATCATTAACAGCTTATTGGTCAGGATTTTTGTTTTATTTTAGTGCACTTCTAATGTTTATCATGTTTTTGTTTTGAACCAACCACAACAGTTATGCCTTCTCTGCAGGCCAGCGGGAATTTGCAGATGAATATCTCCTAAATCTATGTTCTGGATTTGTTTTGCAGACACATTGAGAACTGGTCTGGGTTGCAGACTTTGAGGGATGTCGACATGGAGTTGTACACTGGGATTCAGAGACTGTGAGTACCACATCACTGCAACATCTTGCTTAGGACAATAGCAAAAAAATAAATAAAATTATTAATAATAAAACAAATCGCCAAAGATAGCTTTTTGATCTGACATCTACAGGAACGTATTGCTTGCAATGACATACTAGCATGGGTGACTTTTACAGTGGCATCCAAATGCTTTTTCTAGCCAGCCCCACATAAAAAGTGTCTCCCCAAGGCAATGATCAAATAATGCTGCTGAAGTGGCCAGAAAATGGAATTACTTCCCCAACACCCTCCATCTGGTCTAACCTTGTTTTACCTCATTCAGTCTTCTGCCGTCATGCACGTATCTTTACTTGGCTCTTCATAAGTAGGGCTTCCTCTCTCAAACATCTTCTTCCACCCTATAATAGCTCTACTGGTTAATGGAGACCAGGAGCAATGATTAGAAAGTTGCTCATTAGCGGTTACCTCTCACCTTTACTATTAAGAGGACGTGGCAGAACCTGGTCACGCTCTGCCACTGGAGGGAATTTCTGAGCTGAGAAGATTCAGAGTTCCCCCCCAAGTCCCAAACCACAGTGAATGTGTGGTTTCTCTAGGCTTTCAGCATGTGAAATTCTGTCGGAGTCTGCAACATGATAATGATGTTATGATCTAGGGCATCTGTTTTTAGGAAATGACAAATAATTCATCATTTAAAATGCTAAAGGTACTGCTCCCGGAATGCAACAAATCATGCAACTTTTACATTTGTGTTCTTGGTATTGAGAAAAGAGGCATAACATTTTTGTTAAGTCATTTCAAACTCTGATCTCAATTTTTTTTTCATCAGTTGGTTATTTCAGAGATATTGTTCTTTTGTTTTTTCATTATTTTCAGACTGGATGTCTCAATTCTCAAATAACTAGAAAGGTTATTAAAACTGTACAGTTAAATTAATGCATTTAGCAGATGCGTTTATCCAAATTCAGTGCATTCAGGCTATCAATCTTTGCCTATTATGTGTTCCTGGGGAATCGAACCCCCAACCTTGCGCTTGATAGCACAATGCTGTACCAATTGAGCTACAGAAACACAGTTAATGTTATAGTTATCATCCTTGGTGTGAACAGGCCTTTAGAGACATGCTTGTTGCATTTCCTAGCAATCATGGTAACAGTAATGAACCATATGTTGTTGATCAATCAATCTAAATGTTGCAGTCCAATATCAGCATTTTAAGAAGCCAAAGGGATTGCACTTACTAAAAAACTGGTAAATAATTTTCTTGGCAAACTCATGTCTTCAATTATCCTCCTCATAATCAGTCTCGTCTGCTCTGAGACCTCCTTTCAGGCCACCGTTCACGAATCAAAATTGGCAGTTGGTGATTATCCACGTTAAGTATCATATTCATCGGGCTTAAGTCTCCAACCTCATGCTAAAAGAAATACTTTGGTGTATTGGCTCACGCAAACATCCCTAATAACAAGAGCAGAGAGTGCTTCGTGCAAATAAACATCTCACAAATGCCAATAAAAAAAATGTATTCAGTATACATAATTGATTCCAGCTGCCAGCATAAATAACTCCAGGAGCAAGGATGCAGGCTCTTGATGATATTCTGCCCTTAATGACTTACTTTACGTTACTTCTGGAGTTGAGACAGACTGGAAGAGAGGATTTGATGATGCTTATTTTTTTTACTTCCAAATTTCCCCTTTTAACACTACTGCAAGACAGCTAGGCAATTAAAAGCCCGTTTAGCCCCTATATGCTGTCACATCCATTTAAAATGATGAACATGAACTGGTCTTTCACCCTTTTTTTTACCAGCTCACCTCCTCTTAGACCCAAGCACATAAAATATTTGTGGAAAAACTTCAAATCAGAACAACTTAATGTAGCATTTGACATTAACATAACCTACTTGTCCTTTGCCACAGGTGCTTTTTTTCTGCATGCATGAACCTGAAGCTGTTTAGAACCTTCTATAGAAATACAAATCTTCTCTAGAGATAGTGAGATACATTTGTTGTAAATGACATGTATATATACAATCATTATCTAAATAAGTGGCTTTAGAAGCCAATTTTTCAAATTTTGCAAAAAAAAAAAAAAAAACAAATCTGGTAAAATTTGTTGGGATCCCACTTGGGACTAAAAACTACTAATACACGTTTATTTGTCCTTTCTATTGCAGGAACATCGTGAACTGCAACTTGCGTACGATTCAGTCGCGAGCCTTCGCCAAGAACCCCTACCTGCGCTACATGTGAGTCCTGTGTGCTAGATTGTTCTCGAACACCTCATTTGAAAGTCAGGTTGTTGGTTCCTTGAGAATCATCCCGTTAGATATGGATCGGGATGTTGGGTTCACTTGTTCATCTACACCAGGCAATAGATCTTCTTAACTAGGTCATGTTTAGCAAATGAGGACGATGCATTTTCTATCTTTGTATACTCTGCACAGTATCATGGCTGCTCTTATTCGAGAGATGCTTTGGACCTCCGTGCATAATTTATGATGATAAAGTTCCCTGCCAGGTGTTACTAAGCACCACCAGCAGCTATTTCTCAAAAGTGAGATTTGCGAGTAGCCCAGCAGACACATTCGTTGGATTTAAATCGCTAAAGAGCAGTTTTGCAGAGCTTTGTCTGTAGATGTTTGATGGCTTAAAATTGCTTGACCGAAATGACTCCTTTCGATAATTGGCCTAACAATCTATGTCATAAAGCAGCGCTGTGCACCTCTTGAAGTTCTCTGTGTTAGATCGCTCGCTCACTTCCTTGTTGTGACGGTTAGCAAAGACCCTCTGTTGTGTGCTCTGAATAAACAAAGATTATCTGAGGTAGAGTTGCCTGAGTTGTAAGAGAGAAGGTGGTGGAGAATGCGGGAGAAGAGAGAGAGAGAGAGATGGTTTACTTAATGAAGGCTGAATGGGACGAGTGTGACAGGACTGTTATTTCCCAATTTCCTGCCAGTGAGCTGTGGAAGGGACATGGGATCGCAGACTGTCACCTCCACACAGTCCACCCCAATTTGTGCTGTCCATCATCACCTGCAGATGCACTTCTTATTTTCTCTTGGTCATAAACTGATGCGAGTGCGATTTTGGTGTTGGTGAATGTCTATACAAAATGTTTGGGAACTCTGTGTCATGTATTTGTCACAACGTGTGTCCACTGTAAGCACTTTAGTATTGTGTACTGGAACCTTTTTTCATGCCAAGTTTCAGGTACAGTCTGGACACTAGCAGTCTGCTAGTCTGTCACTTGGGTATCTTCATAGTTTTTGTACACTTGTCCTGGAATTTAAACTGAACTTTTCTGTAACAAAATAGCTGGCTTATTTGTCTTTCTAAGGTTATTTTCATAGTTAGCATGCGTGTATATCCCAAATACTTATTTAAATAATATGTTCTAATAATTTTTATTTTATTTTATTATCATTATTTTATTTTTTACTTGTTCGGAAATCAGTAAATATGTTTTTTTTTTTTCGCCACACGTCTTGTATTTCACTATTTCTCATAATTTTGTCTCATAAGTATGTAAAGTATTATTTGGGTTAATCATACACAATCAACCTAGAAATTGAATTATCTAAGTAAATAGGATAAACTTTGAATTTATACTTACTTTTAGAAAAATTTGTAAAAAAAAAATTTGTTTTGGAGATTCACCAAGCTTTGTAACGCTTGCAGTAAGAGTTTCGCTACCAAGGGGCCTATTACCACGTGTTTCTTCTTTTTTTTTTTTTTTTATCCGACTGCCAAATGATTTTTTTGAGCAACTTTGAATAAAATACATAGAAATCAATGCAGTGGGCTATTGCTTTGGTCGACCTGCTCTTTGAAGTGGGGCATTCACTTTCATGTGTCTACTAGCCATGTGTGGTGAATCCAAAGGTAGGCTTTTGGATTTCTACTGAGGCATCTTTGTTTTTTTTCCATTGGATGGTGGCGCAAAGACGGAATATATTCAGCAATGGTTTTCATAGGTAACTTGTAAAGGTTATTCCCTAAATTAAATGTCACTTTTCCTTTATATGGTTAGCTTGCAGGCTGTAATATTTCTGTTTTTCTTGTCAATTTTACACTTAAATAGCAGAACATTCTTAGTTGACAATTATGTGCAAAAGGATGAAAATGTGTCAAATCGTAACAGAACAAACTTAATATATATATATATATATATATATATATATATATATATATATATATATATATATATATAGCAAATTAATAAATATCTAATTCCATCTGGAATATTGACTACTTTCTAGAAGTACAAACCAACTAGATGTTTTATTCTTCTTTTGTTTGTGTTTTGTTTCACTTTACTTTTTTCTTTTTAGCTTTGTTTTGGTTTAAATTTTAGTTCATTTTTGTTTCGTTTTGCTTTTAATGTTACAACACTGACTTAAGGCTAATTTTGGTGGTTGTCTTTTTCTTTTCTCCCTCATGCCAAATTCTCATGAATTTTCTCTCTGTCAGCCTCTCTTTTGCCCTCTCTCAGCCTTTCTAACTTTGTCCTTCTCTAAAACCCATCACTCATAGACGCCACCCTTCTTTTTCTCTTGTTCTCATTCTTTTTTTTTTCTTTCTTGGCCTTGGCATGCAAACTCAGTTTTTTTTATCCTCCTCCATCATTCTCTCTCACTCCACCCATCTCTCTCTTTGTTCCTGAGATGACATTATTTATTATTCATGCCACTATTGATGTGGCTGCTGTTTTATTCCCCTCGCAACGGGAGGAGCGCGCTAAAACAGCTTACATCTTTTCCTTCTCTGTGAAAGAACTCCAAAATGAGCCTTTGACTTTGTGGTTAGTCAGTCAGCCATGTCTCCCTCTCTGAAATGCGATAGGATGCTCATCAGTAAAGGAGAGACGTTCCATTGTCTCCGCGGGCTCCGAAGGCCCCTGAGCCCCAGTGAGAGCTTTATTTGGCTTGATGAAAGTTGAGTGCTTTGAGAGAACACATTAAATGTGTTGACGCCGTCCTCTTCGCTCATTGAAATATGAATCGGAAATTAATGATGATGCCTGTTGGTGATTTCGATGAGCTTTATGAAATGTTGGCATCAGCTCGGAATGACTAATCACATTTCCGGCAGGCAATATTTGCATTTTTGCATTATTCATTTGTGTCAGGTGAAATGTAAAGCTTAAGGAATTTGGTCGAATAATGCTAATGCTGGTGTGATTGCTATACAAATCAAGTCAATTTTAGGGTTGGATATTGCCAACTAGATCATGATAGGCTTAAAATATGATGCTTCGGTATATCGCCATGCATCACGGATTGTTTCAGGTTGTTTTCATTTGTTTTGTTTTCTGCACTGATAGTTGCATAACATATTTGACATTTTTAGGGTTTATATGTCTAGCTAAAATATGCAGGATTTCATCACAGAGCAAAAGCAGGATTCAAGTCGAGCCATGTTGCGGCCTACCAGTTTTCACATTCATTGCACTTTACTTCCCATTACCAGCCCATGAATCCAGGCAATGAGACCGTCACTCATCATGACCCATGATGCATTGCAATGCCACTTTACAAACTTCTGAAAGACAGCTCCCATAAAACTTAGAGCAGCAGACTGATACGGAAGAAATCTATTGTCTATAGAGGTCGTAAAGTTATATTCTTAAATATGTGGGGTACCGACTGTCCCCAAATTTGGTATTTTCTCCAGCCTGTTCATCTGTCATTCTCTTTCTTATACTGTCACTGGCTGTCATCCTTCACTGTTTTATGCACTTTCTTTCACACTCTCTCTTCAGGAGCACAGGCCGCTGTAGTCAAAGGAGAACCAGGCTTTGCAGGATGTTTTGGTAGTTCTTCCTGAAATACATGCAAAGATTGCAAGGGGATTCCAAATTTGCAAGCTCCCTTATGATTTGACTGGCTTTAAAAATTTATTCTAAGAATCAGCTATTTTATATTTGATTTGTATTTGTATTTCTACAAAAAAAAATAATAATATTGGAATCAGAGAAATCACAACCTAGATTCCTTTCCTTTTGATGGAACCACAAAAGTTAAGATACATTGAAACCAGAACTTTTACTGGCTTTAAAAATAAATTCTAAGATTCAGCTATTTTATACTATATTATATATTTTTAAATGTTATATATGGTATGATTTTTTCCCCCTACAAAACATCTGAGAATCAGAAAAATCAAAACCAGAATTGTTAAATTCCTTTAGATTCCTTTCCTTTTAATGGAACCACAAACATTAAGATCAGCTGGAACAAGAACTGTTAATCAGAACCAGAATCAATAAATTCCTTGCGATTCCCACCCCTACTGGTCCACCAGTGACCCTGACTCTCACATTACAGTCTGTAGTGTGTGTGTGTGTGTGTGTGTGTGTGTGTGTGTGTGTTGTGGAATCAGTGAGCTGTTGGTGGCGAAAGGCCTGCTGTGAGGTTGTAGAATGCTGTGACAATGTCATGTGCCATGTTCATTTTTCGTTAGAATATTTTACACTTACATTTAGTCATTTTGATGATGCTTTGATCCAAAGCGACTTACAGTTGGGGAAAAAAAAGCGATTCTTCTTAAAGAGGCAAACAGACACAGGGGGCCCTATCTTGCACCCAGCGCAATTGACTTTGTACACCGACGCATGTGTCATTCCTATTTTGCACACGCGCAAAGCGCGCTTTTCCCTCCACAGAAGCACGTCGCTAAACTAGTGAATGAACTTGCGCTCCCTGGGCGGTTCAGCGCAAAAAAGTAGGCGTGTTCCGGTGCAAACAATCCCTGGTGCTATTTTGCTGTTCCATTAAACAATTGCGCCACTGACCAGAAAAAACCTAGTCTAAAGTCAGTGGCGCGTTGTTCATTATGCTATTTTAAGGGCGCATGCTTGACCATAATGTAGGCTATAGCGTGCACAACGCGCATACACTTTGCTCATGTAATCTACACAGATGCAATAGTTATTTTTGCAAATCATAAACTGTTACACTAAAAAAAAATATTAACACATGAGATGACGGAAATCATTGTGGTGTGCCACGAAGATGTGAAAAAATAGGCATGAATCTAGCTTACAAATTATTCAGGCTAATTGTAGTAATTAAGGATCAGACCTGTTTGCCCAATAGTGGCAAGACATTTAGGCTATGTAAGGACATCTGACAAATATGTTTGTCCGTCAAGAACCAGGAAAAAAATCGATGAAACAATTGTGGCTATTTCCTCCCACGCCTGTTTAACCGACGCAATTTTGGGTGGGTTTCTCCCATCCCCATACAACACAACTTCTCTGTCTTTCACTGCTCTTACAAGAACATCAGTCTCCTCGGCTGTGAACCGCTCCTGGCGTGCGCCTGGTAAATACGCCATAATAATAGCAATCCATAATGGAACTTGCGCACCTGCTTTTAAAGGGAATGTTGGATGACGCTCTGATTGGTTTATTTCACGTTACGCCCAAACCACACCTATGAATAATGAAGCTACTTCAGACCAACCCATTTTAGATTTGCGCCGGGCGCAAGAGCCATTTATCCCGCCGGGAAAATAGCAACAGCGCCGAAACCCGCCCACAAAGTTACTTGCGCTTCGCGCTTTGACACTTGCTTTTCAGATCGTAAAATAGGGCCCAGGAAGTGTTTGTAAGAAGTGAATCAGTGATTTTATTTTTATATAAAATCGCAGCCGCTCCATCCCCTCCATTCTGATTCTGTCATTAATGATTTAAATGCAGTTCAGACCCTATTTTAAAGAACTAGACTTATTCGTGTTCTACCTTATCACTGTTTCTGACGTGATGCCAGAATAATTACAAGCTTAAAAGCTATAGTGTTTTCAGAGCTCTCGAAAGTCTTTCCTGAACAGGATATTTATTTATTTTCTTTGCTCTGAAAAGCTGAATAGTCGTACATTTATTCAAGGTCCATATGCGTTTGAAACCAGGGAGGTTTATAATACCTGAATATCTTATTCCTCAACAGCAGTTTCTCTGGAAGTACACAGTTTCAAATCTGCCATTAATGCTCAAGGTCAATCAGTGAGCTGTAAATGCCATGTGACCGACAAGAAATTAACATAATGCTATTTATATATAGTTATGCATATATTATTGTTCCAAACATAATCTGTCACTTGTAAAACATCTACATTAAGTAATTACAGCATTACCGATATATATAATAGTAATTTTTCAAATGACTTATTTTGGTCATTTTGAATTTAGATACATTAATATATAGCAGTGGTTTTCAACCTGTGGGCCGCGGTATTGCAGGTGGGCCGCCAATTATTTTCTGTTCATTTGCAGTCCATTCTAGGGCTGTGCGATTAAAAGGAAACGTCCTAAAATCACGATTTGAGCGTGCGCGATTTCTAAATCGCTTTATAGCACAGTTTTCCGTGGCCCTGACCTCCCGTAGTATGCTATCTGATCCAATCAGAATGCATTGCGCCTAGCGCGAGAACAGAGACTGGGCATATGCCTAACTCCAGGTTCACACACTGTCTGTGATGCGCCTTTTTTCTGAGCCAATGTTGACGGATCAGAGCGTTCTCACTGCGGTAAAAGGCTAGAAATAAAAATGTGCGAAAATAATTCATGTCCAACACATGAGCATAGAGTGAATTTGTTAGTGAACAGGATGCAGTTTAAGTGAGAGGAGACACGTTTTAAGTGTGAACGAGCAAAGGAAATCTGCGTGCGAACAGAGAGATTCGCACTCGTGCATTATTTTAATGTGCTTTCGCGTTATATTTATGCGCTCTCACTGCTGACTGCAAACACATAGCCTACTGTATACACACTGCAAACACCTGAGGCACCGCTACAATTAATGAGCTCTATGAACAATGCATGGCAAAAAAGAAAAAAAAGTCCCTGTATACAGGATTTTTTTTTTTTTTTTTGCCACAAGTCTATACATTTTTTTACATCTTCACTATAGTGATAATTTTGACTTATGTCTGTTCTAGAGATGTTACAACTTTTTGATAAAGCTCTGATTGGTTTTCTTTTGGAAATATGTTTAAAATTAATCCTGAATGCATTTATGACTGTAAAAGCATATCGGTGTGTGTCACAATTGCAAAATTGATCAAAAAAATCGCGATAGTTTTTTTTTTTTTTTGTCCATGTTTATTCAATAAATACAGTTTAAAATCTAGCTTCTGAGTACTAAGTTATTAACCCAACAATAGCGGGGTCAGTTAATTTTTTTGAAGTGGGCCGCGCAAACATATGTGTTTGGTTGTGTGGGCCGCGAGTTGAAAAAGGTTGGGAACCACTGATATATAGAGTATACATTTTTTTTCTTTCTACATTTGATGCTAGTTTCTTGAGCACCAAATCAGCATATTATAATGATTACTGAAAGATCTTGCAACAGTCAGCTTTATCACAGGTATGAATTACATTTTAAAATATATGTAAACAGAAAACATTCTGAATTGAAATGATATTTCATAGTATTACAGTATTTAATGTTTTTAATCAAGTAGGTGCAGCCTTGGTGACCGTGAGAGACTTTCAAAGGCATTAAACTTTTGAACGGTATTTGAAGTGTATTGTTTCTCATTGAATGTCATTGAGTCAGTTGCATTCCTAATGCCGTTATTTTTTATATTAACAGGGAGTTTGTCACTCAGTGACAGACTGAACCAGTCTTTTTGAATTGTCTCATTGTAGTGCAGGAAAAACTGAGTAGGAGTGTTTATTCCAGTATCAGTGTTTAAAGACACACAAAAAGGTCCATCACACCAACCTGCACTCACCCCGTGAAACTCACACCCTCCTGCCACTGGCGCTCAGCATCAGCATCATCTCTCCATGGAGAGATGTCCTTGTACAGCAGGATAAAAGCTCTCTCCGGCATACACGAGAACAGGTCTGGGCCATGAGAGGCCCAACTAATTGGCTTCTTTGTCAGAGATGTGTCAAAAGAGGAGGTTTCTTCTTTTGATAGCCAAGGCTTCTGACAGGGTCCCTGTGACACCCTTGAGAAAGAGATCATGTTTGGGTGACAGACAAGGTCGGGTGGCAGCAGCTGACTCACAGATTTCAGCATTGATCTTAAGCAAAAAGCTGGAATAGGAAATCTTAATGCTTTCTAGAATTCAAAAATAAGGACTTGCTAAATAAATATCTATTTAGCACTTTCATGCTTTTGATTCCACTCTGAAGTAAAGTATTAGAACACTTCGGTTGAAACATTTATTAGAATTTATTATTGCCAAACCTAACCAAACACGCACACCTTAAATGCACAGTGTCATTAGAAGTTTCTTTGTCTATTTAATGCGAAACAGCTGTTCGACTTAATAAAATGTACAACCAGTTTATTTTAATACAATTTTATATATTTTTAGTTTTATCATTCTTTTTATAATTTCATTTTATTTTATTATAATATTTTATATATATTTATATATATATGTATATGTATTTATATTTATATTTATATTTATATTGTACCTTAAAATTGTTTACTATTTTTTAAGTCAATAAGTCAATACTTTTTATTTTTGTTTTATTTATTTATTTTATAACTATACATTTATTTTGTAACCTTTCACTTTTTATGTTTTAATTTAAATAAAAAATAAATTTTTGTTTGCTTCATTTTATTCGTTTATTTATTTATTTTTATTAATGTATTTTTACATGAAATTATTTTATATTGTTAATTTATATTCTAAAAAAAGTTATATTTTAGGGACTTTTTTCTATATACCTTTTGGGTGTATATACGTATTTATTAAATTATTAAATTATAATATTTCTTTTATTATTTTATCTCATTCAAAATTATAATCTCTGCTAAATATCTGCTCTAAACTTGCAAGTGTAAATTTTGACTACAACATGTTTCAATCCCTCTCTCCTTTTTTTCCCTCCAATTTCCTGTGTCATTCGAATATGGCAATCATATATCAGCATATTACAATTCATATTCCAGTATTGCAGATTTTTATTTCATTTTAAGTATTGCAACATTTTACTGTCTCTACTTCTAAAAAGTGGTCAATTAAAGTGGGAAAAATATTAACTTCCCTTCCAATCAATAAACCCACAAGCCCCCCCTTACTTTCCATTTCAGTTGTCACTTTTGACTTACTTAATGGCATGAGACAATACCACTAAACTCTCTAACTTATTAGCATTCATGTCATACTTGACCAAGCTTTTTTCACCTTTATAAAACATGAAACGGTGTCCATTTGTCTGATGTCTTTTTTTGTGTGACTAAAATAGATTGGGTTCTAAATGATGGAGCGGTGTTATACCGATTAAAAGTGTCAATCAAACAGTGAGAGTGGTATTTGTGAGGCTGGGGTCTGGCCTCCTGTGCTCAGCTGTCAGTCATTTCCATGACGGCGTCTGCCTGCTTTGTGCTGTACTTCAAAACCACAGCATTGACTTGCTTACACTGTATGGTGGTTTGTCATCCCAGGAACCTTTTTGCTTTTGTCTGAGGTTTTGTCTGCTCAGAAGTCTAGAAGAGAGAGATCTTGTTTTACTGGAAAACAGGCATGATGTTGACTCTGGCCCTTATGCAGGAGAGGCAGGCTTGCAATGTATAATAATGTGATTCCCTCTCTTTTTCCAAGACAATTTCTATCCCCTTGGGATGTGTAGATACAATTAAAATACACCATCATTTGAAACTATTGGCTTTATTCTTGTGATTGCAAAATGGAACTTCCAGCAGTCATTACTCCATTACTTCAGTGTCATGTGATCATTAAGAAAAATCTTCTAATATGCTGATTTGATTTGCTGTTCAAAAAAACATTTCTTGTCATTGTGCTAGCCAAAGCAGCCATGTGCTGCTTAATATTTTGTGGAAACCATGATACTTTTTTTTCAGGGGTCTTTGATGAATGAAAAGTTCAAAAGAATAGCATTTATTTAATATACATAATCTCACTGATCCCTGGGTATTTATTTATTTATTTATTAATAACACATTTTTGTAGCTATTTTATTTATTTGTTTATTTAATATATAAAAATTTATCTTTTATATTATGTGTAACAGATTATACATTAAAGTAATTTACCATGTTTAATTATGCAAATTATGTTTTTTATTATATAATAATTTATATCGTTGATTTATTATATAAATAATAACTTGATGATAATTCACATAATTTTTCATAAATTAATAATGAAAACTACTATTACTTTTTATAAAACTATTTAAATGATAAAATAATTAAAATACATTTTATAAATTATAATAATTTGCAAGGTTATTAATTTAATAATATAAATTATATATATGATCTCACTGATCCCTGGCTATATATATATATATATATATATATATATATATATATATATATATATATATATAAACTATTTATATTGTTAATTAACTATATAATTATTATAATTTTTTTATAATTTACAACTGACATGACAGTTGTTCATAAACTGAACAAATTACTTTTTACTATTTACTATTTTTTTTAATAAAATTATTATTTATAAATATCATTATTAAGATACATTATATAGATGATCATTTTCAAGATTATTAATGTATTAATCTGCTAAACCAACTCTAAATTAGCCATCCACTTCCTGATTATCTTAAACATGTTATTCAAGCATCGATCTCTTTGAGCACCTTGACGCAGTAACACTGACTCAATCAGTGGTGCGAGTTTGGGGCGGGACTCTCTGTTTGTTAACCAATGACAACATCTGGAGGAAACCAGTTTGAAAACAGTCATAATCACTCTAATTTGACCATTTTTGTGAGTGCTTGTATGCAAGTAGATTTAGGCATTATGCATATCTCAGTCGTCTCACTGGGCTAAAAGCTCATATTCTGAACCACCCTCCTTGTACCGTAGCGGCTGGCCTCTTACGCTAGTTTTCCAGTAGAGCGGTGCTCCCTATATCAGCTGGGCTAATGGGCTGTGATGCTCAGATGCGCTGGGCACAGCCTGTGCTCTCCTCTGGGAGGTCATGCCAACCCTGCTGACACGGTACGGATCAATACCTCTGTTGCGGGACCCCATGCTGGCCGCTGAGCTGTTACCTCCTGCAAACCAATCCTGGGGAATGAATGTCAGCGCCGTCTTTATTTTTACAGCCCGGTTTTCTAGCATCCACATATAAGCTGTCGGTAAGCACAAGGTATAAAAAGCAACATTAAGAGAGATGCGGAGGGAGATGGTTCAGCATTTTACAGTGGTTTGGAATAAATGATGCAAAGAAAAGATGACTGAGGAAGAGAGAATGAAATCAGGAGGGGGTCCCGCGTACCGTGATGAAAAGGATCGCAAAAAGGAGTGACAGAAAGAGAGATGCAAATGCACACAAACACCGCCACATGACAGTGGAACTGACAGCTCTGCGTACGCAAATATCACTGTTTGTGGGAGTTTGTTTGTTCCTCTCTGTCTGCCATGTTTAGTGTGCACAATTCACATTTGTTTGGTTCCAGGGCGGAAAGTCAAACACTTCTCTCCTCAATTTGCATCTTCATTGTAAACCGCGTGTATTCATTTGCTAAATAGACTACGACAGCCTGCAAAGTTAATGAAAAAATATCAGCGCAAAACTAACATGCCAGCACATCTGCCTGACAAAAGCATGATAGAGGATTTTGGATATTTCATAAGGGGTGTTCAGCATTAGCGCTGCTTTTGAACTAAAATGCCAGTATTTTCCCAACGGAAGCACATAGTACAGCTCTGTAAAGAAGGGGGTTTCAAGCTTTTTGATGCCAAAGATTGCCAAGTGTCAGGCTGTTTTCTTTTGCAAGGAATCCTCTTCCTAAAATTCCTAAAATATAATGGCATAAATTCTGATTTATAATGTTTATATATATATATATATATATATATATATATATATATATATATATATATATATATATATATATATATATATATATATATATATATATATATATGGTAAAATTTAAAGTGAGTACCATTCATATTTTTACTTTTTTATCATTTAAAGAAGAAACCAGTCCGATGTATAATTGACATTTGAGGCTTAATACGTACACTAAAGGTTTTTCAGTTAAAGTTTATTTTTGGCTTGTTTATTTTCATATAAAAATATTGCATACAGTTGCATCAAACAATGGTATGAACATCATTCAATTGTCATAATCTTAATTAATAATCCCAATTACAGTTTCAAGGGAAAAATAGACAATTATGATTTTTGTCATAATCGTGCAGCCCTTATGCATGGAGCTCTCTTCTAACCAGCTGGTTATCTGGTTGGGAAACATCAAAAATATGCAAAGTAGAGGTTGTGAGGTCTGGAATTGAGAACCACTGACCTAGTGGATAGCATGGTTGCAGGAAAGGGTTCTGAACACAGGAACATTGTAAATTGTAGTTGAACTGTGGTTCTCAATGCCAGTTTGAATATGGCTTATACCAGTCCTGTTTGTCCCTTTTCTCCCCATTACTTCCCATCATCTCTCTACTGTACCTAGAGAGCAAGTGTCAAAAGGCCAAAAATAAGGTAAAAGCTAAAATAATGTTGTTCTTGGAGCTCTACAGAGTAGAGTCAAGTAGGCCAGTCAGGTTCAGTCTCCGAATCCCTGCTGGTTTACTGCTCTCAGGAAAATGATGTTTAGCTCCTGCCGTGGTATGAATATAATAGCTCATTATGCTTCCGCATTCCCAGAAGGCCACTGCAGCCCAACTCGCTGCCAAACCTTGGAAAGCCCAGGCTCCTCTGCGCCCAGTATTTTGATGATGGACCAAGTTTGCCAGGTGCACCTCTAATGCGTCGTACACTTGCCTGTGCTATAATTAAATCTGTACTGCTAATGATCTAATTAAAACCCACAGGAAGTTGAAGAGAGGACTACAGCACTTTCATTAAGTAATGGCACGAAAGACTGGACAACTTTGGCATCCGAGTCCACCGTCCTCACTTGTCTCTCATGAGTTGGACAAACCCTGTTACAGAACGTTCCCTCAGTCTGGGTATGTCAACGGGCTCAAAAGAACCCGGTGGAGAAAAGTCAGTTGTTCATTCTCTCAGTTTTTATGGCTTTCTCCCGCTCTGCTTTGCTCTTCTAATCCATTTTCACACAGACAAAAAGCATGCAGAATCTGCCGTGGTTAAGGAGGCTTATCTTACAAAACATGTTTGGGTTGAAAAAAAGAAAAAAGTGGGGAAAAAAGGGTGGGGAAAAATTGAGTTTTAGGTCAGGGCTGTGTGCTCTTGTGCTTGGCGTGCAGAAAACGTACCTATGGGTTCTGTCAGAAGCTGCCAGGCTGTACAAGCTTGGAAGAAGCCTCCGTCTCACAGTTCATTAGAACACACTGTATGGAGAAGATATCTAATTTATAATTGACATTTTTTTTAATTTCTTCTTTTATTTTATGTATTTTTAATTGATAAAATTCTCTCTCTCTCTCTCTTTTTCTCATTCTCTTAATTATTTATATTTATTTTTGAAAAATGCTAAACAAATTATTTTATACGATTAAACATATTCCTTTTCAAATGGATATAACTAACATAGTATATATATATATATATATATATATATATATATATATATATATATATATATATATATATATATATATATATATATATATATATATTTCACATCTTTATTCATAAGTTAATGCTAATTTGTTATTTTAGTGATGGGGTCCCTTGCAAACAGATCATCATATTTCATAAATCCTCTATGTGGTTACTATGCAACACGTTCCCCTGACTAAATCCAGATTCACCTCTGCTTGAGGAAGAGGTAGCCAAGTCTGCCAGTTCCCTGGTCCCGTCAGTAGTGGAGGTGTGCTACAAATGGATTTCCCTGATGTTGTTTCTGGCTCTGCGCCTTCGAGCAGGCACACGTGCCAGTTTCAAGGTGCCATCTGTGCCTACGGCTCAGGGTGTCTCAGCTCGGAAACAGTTCAAGGTGGCCCCTTCCTCCTACAGTGCTCACCCCCAGCAAGACGACACGCCTGCTTTCTTCTCTCCGTCCTGTTGCTACAGTTGTAATCGTACAGCATCTACAAACAGCCAAGAGAGCCAGTTGGCAACATCTTACTGCATCATGTCATCAGAGGTACTACGGCCATTAACATTCTTCTCATTTGGTGGGAGGTGGGGGATCAGAACATCACAGTCTAACT
The DNA here is from genome assembly GCF_003368295.1 of Carassius auratus. Classification (NCBI taxonomy): domain Eukaryota; kingdom Metazoa; phylum Chordata; class Actinopteri; order Cypriniformes; family Cyprinidae; genus Carassius; species Carassius auratus. Next base: position 69,382 of record NW_020524288.1, read on the forward strand.
GGGAGCACCAATGAATACAGAGAGCTGTTAATGAAAGACATTTGCATCTTGACTGAGCATTCGTCGCTCAGCAGGAGATGTTGTGATACCTAAACGCTTTCCATGGTGTCTGTAAACCAGCCCACCTATTTAATGACCTTAATCAGCTGTGAACCGAACAGCTTTGAAAATGCTGCTTTTAATAGAGTGGGCGGACCGTAGGCCAGTAAATGGCTGCTTGCGCAAGTAGACGTTTTCTTATGACACATCGTTTATCAAATTCCTATGATTAATGTATCTTGCTGTGAAATAATAAGTGATAAAAGTGTAAATGTGGGTTTGTGTGACGAGGTTCATTGGAGGTAGAGGACGGAAAGTATTTTCTTGAAGTGGCAGAGAGGAAAAATTTTATATAAATAAAACATACATTACCTAATATGTGTAATCCAATAGATTACATGACTAACTATACTTTTCAATATGTAATTTGGAATAGACTACAATTTGTAAGTAACCTACCCAGCACTGATTACCAGTGTTTGGAATAACGGCGTTTAAAAGAACGGCGTTAGGTAACGACGTTACTTTTTCAGTAACGGGGTAATCTAACTAATTACTTTTCCCGTCGTTACAACGCCGTTACCATTACTGAAAGTTAAATGCGGTGCGTTACTATGCATTGATTTAATAAACTATGCAATCCGAACGCACCCCTGACTCACACACAGCGAGTGTGGAGGTGGGTTAAAATGAGATAAGCGATTATGCTAGTGGCCCAAAACACTTTTCTTACAAAGATAATACTTGAAGTTAAGCTCTTGCTGTCTTTTGATGTGCAATAAATATCGAAAGTTATGTACGGACAACTGTCTGTTCTACTCATTTCAACTGACTCAAGATTCAACTGAATCTTTGACATATTTTTTTTTACAGTAACGCAAATAGTTACTTTCCCTGGTAACGAGTTACTTTTATTATAGAGTAATTCAGTTACTAACTCAGTTACTTTTTGGAGCAAGTAGTGAGTAACTATAACTAATTACTTTTTTAAAGTAATGTTCCCAACAGTGCTGATTACATATAAAAGTATAAAAATAATAAAACTCAACAATGTAAGGGACAACAGTTCATGAGACACTTCCTTTTGAGAACAGACTCTTAGACAAAAAGCTTCACGTTGTTAAAGTCATAGCCTTATGGTTAGAGTTTGATTCCTAACCCTAAGGTTGTGGGTTCTAGGCTCAGGCTGGCAATACCTTGACTTAGGTGCCCTTGAGCAAGGCAAAACCCCAACTGCTCCCTGGGTGCTGCAGCATAAATGGTTGCCCTCTGTGTGCATGTGCACTTTGGATGGGTTAAATGCAGTGCATGAATTCTCAGTATGGGTCACGATACTTGGTTGTATGTCATGTCACTTTCACAAACTCCTCATTGTGTTTAATGCTGGCAAAAGAAAGAGTCCCACACCTGGGTACCAGATGTGAAAGCTGCGGGCATGACCATCTTGCATAGTTCCTTTACTGTCAGCCGCTGTTTCATCACTGAGGATGCTTGGTCCCGGCCCAAATTACGTGTGGTGTGGGCTTTGCCATCCTGACACATCATGCTGAGGGCTCATGTTACATGCAGTCAATCAAGGGTGTGAGGATAAAGGAGGTCATGGAAGTTACAGTGACACCTCCAGACGGAGTTGTTTTTTTGAACTGGTTCGAGCCACCTGCCTGGATGACATATGCCACACAAAACCCAGTCTTACAGGAACACATGTGAATAGATCCTCAGGCCATACTTTTGACCTTCCCGATGCAGCTTAATGAATAATTCCACCTTCAAATAGGCAGAACATGAGGAGAAATCATTGCATGTCACCCAAGCCACCTGTACAATAGAGTTCAACTGTAATGTGAAACGGTAATTTTTACACTCCAACTGTGCACCATCAATGAATGAATGAGAATAGAGAATATGAGAATAAAATACTAGCATTCTGTATAATACATACTATATACTGCACATAGATGGATGGATGGTTGTTATTTTTGCTGGGTCGTTGGTTGGTAGGTTAGTGTTTTTTGGCGGTTGGTGGGTTGGCTTGTTTTTGGTTGTTCTGGGTGGATGTTTTTTTGGCTTGTTGTTTGTCCTGGGTGGTTGATTTGATAGATTGGTTGGCCTGGGTGGTTGCTAGACAGTTATTAGGGTGTCCTGGTGGGTTTAATAGAGTGTTGCAAGGTGGTTGCAAAAAAGCTGTGTTGGTGTTTTGGGTGGTTGCTGGGGCATTTGTATAGTATTTCTAGTTGGTTGCTATGGTGGTGAAAGATAGAGATAAACAGATGGATAGACAGAGCTAGCTAAGATATTTTATGTATAGGTAAGATAAGCAATGGATGAAATTGTTCTGGGTGGTTCTGAGTGTCGATAGGCACTTTTAAGGGTTTTTGGGTAGTTACTAAGTTGTTTTTGATGGTTGCTTTGCTGTTATTACAGTATGGTGTTCTGGCTGGTGGAAAGGGTGTTGTTAAGAAGTTGATAAATGTTTGCTAAACATTTATTAGGTTGTCCTGGACGATTAATAGAGTGTTGCTAGGGCATTGCTTGGTGGTTGAACAGCAGCTGTGTGTTCTGCTGGTTGCTAGGATATTTTTATAGCATTTGTTGTTGGTTGCTATGGTGGACAGAGATAGGTAGATAAATGAATAAATGAGATGTAAAAATAATTGCTGCAATTAGTTATCACAATTTAAAATTATAATAAGTAATAATTAGAATAAGATCTGGTGGTTGCTAGGCATTTACTAGGGTGTTATGGAGTACTGGTACTGACCCGTCATTGTTTTTTCTGAACTAGTATGTTTTCATCTAACCTACCCCATTCACAACTCTCTCTGTTGCAATGCATCATCTAAATCATCAGCTAAATGAGGAAACACTTATAAACTATTAAACTATGTATTGCAGCGTGTGTAGTGCCCTTTTGGCAGGCGGAGACAGGAGAAGCTGGAACACAGAGAGTTATAATCTGGCAATATTGTGCATGAAATAGCACTCTTATGGACTGTTCTTACTCTGAATAATGCAGCTTGTTTAAGTAATTACCAACGATTGTGTAGCACTAGAATGGAACACAGCCTGTAAGTGGGGCCCTGTTGTGCCTTCTGTGGATTGGATCATTCAGTCAAGATTATACCACTTACATCAGCCAATGCACACAGTCTACGGCAGTCTGTAAGTGCCCGGGTATTAGATTTTTCTGCTTTTGTTCCCTTTCCTCGAAAATAGGATGTTGAGAAAGATCAAAAGACAGACAGTCAGGAGGTCAGATAGACACTGCAAGTGTTTTAGAGTAATCAATCAGCCCGCATTTGCATCACTTAGACTTTAAAGCTCTCCTTTTAAGCAATAGCCTTGATTTTAGAGCGAACATACTCACTTTTTTCTCCCTGTTTCTGACATTTGCAAGCATGGTTAGGGATCCATTTCAGTTCTTCTATGACTTCCTTGACCATCAATGATTGAAAGTTCAGCTAAGGCCTGGTCAGAATGTACTAGAGCTCTGATTGGACGGCCAAGTACTGTAAGTGCTGCCAATCTCTTGGACAGGTATATGACATATTTTATATATATTTTTATTCTACTAATATCGTGGCCACTCACCTCAAAAAGGTGTTAGGGTCCTGTGTAATGGTCTGTATCTAAATAACAACTCCATATATTTCAATTTTTTCATTATTATTTCATCCGTCACTTTGTCCTTTTTGTCTTTGCTTTCGTTGTCCCTTTTTTTCCGTAATATCTTCTCGTAGTGCACCGCTTTCACCATTACCTTGAGAAATGGCCTCTGCTTCAGTCAACTCATTATTTTTCGGACTTCAGCAACTCATGCTGTGATCCTCACATCTGTCTGATTATAATTCCACGAGGTCTGCTGGTCACAATAAATGAGCTCATTTATTCAGCGCCAACTGGTCTCCAGGTAACATCCGGTGTTTATTTTTTCTTTTAAAGGAATAGTTCACAGAAATGAGCATTCTGTCATCATTTACTCGCCCTATTGGTGATTATTCTAAACCTGTATGACTGAAAAATATATTTTTTTCAGCGAATTTTGGACACCATTCAAAAAGCAAAAATGTAGTACAAGGTGAGGCATTTGCTGTTTAAGTGAATGAGGCCAGTTTTTGGAGGATTTTAAAGCAGAAATGTGAAGCTTATTTTCATATAAACACATACATTATATGTTCTATTATTATTATTATTATCATTATCGTATTTTAACATGCATTTGCATGTATGCATATTTGGCCCTTTTTCCATATTAAATGTCAATCGTTACCCAGATTTTTTATTTCTTTTTTTTCAAGAAAAGGATGGTCAAGGCCAGTTTTTCTGGTAATCAGCATTATGCTACAATTTTTGAGCTTAACATAAACTACTCCTTTAATGTTTCGGTCCCCATGGCTATGTAAACAGGAAGTAGCAATTAATAGCTAATTATACTTGCGTTGGCCTGCATACATGACCTGTTTTGCACTGTACAAATTATACCACAATTATGTACTAAATTAGGATGCGTTAAATGACTCTGAGTTTGCATTTACATCTGCATGTCTTTGACCGTGCTATGCTAATGTTAGCCTTCGCATCATTACTCACAATACTGACTGAGGGCACATGTGTAACCTTTCCCAGAAACACTGTATTTATCAGGAAATGGTCCGAGGTGGAACCACTCCTATGATTTGCCTCCTTGTTTATTAAGGGCTGCAATTTGAGTGCGTACATGGTTAGGCATGGCTGCCCTCGCTGCCCGTGTTTGTCTCAAGCCTGTCAGTCACCTCAGGAGTGTGAAGCCACCATGTTGTTCCCCGCAACTGACTCATAGCCCTTCTCTGTCATCTCATTAAGTTCTAATTAAATGCGTCTCATCTCCTGCCAACGTGATTGTGGTGGCTCGTGCCATGGAAACAGGGATTCAAAAAATACATTAGCTTTGTACGAGAAAGAAGCATGTTTGTTTACTTTGTTCGCTCGGATGGCAATCTTTAATTGGTGCCCTGTTGATTGTGGGCATTCAGTCTCAAACCTCACCTGCAGTTTAGTATCTCACAAATTCTCGAATGCTTCATCAATCTTTTCATCTGATACCACCAGAAGGAGCCAATAACATCAAGTGCCCTCCTGAGAGAAACTTGGATTGGGCCTCTTCGTCCTACAATACCTCCTAGCTCTGCTAGCAAAGATAGCATGGCACCAGAGGCAGGAGGAAGCAAAGGAGAAGACCTATTTTACTGGCTTCCAGCCCAAAACAGCTGTGATAGTGAATGGCTCCATCAGTCTTGCATTGGACACACTGGAAGAGTGTTTTTCCCCAGACCCAAATGTCCATTGTCTAGGGCATTGCCAGGCCAGACAGCTCATTGTTTTGAGAGATATGAGCAAGTGGGAGCCAGGCTGTATGTGACTGTGCTTCACTTAAGCTGATGAAGCTCAAAAGCCCATTGCACTACCAAAACAAATGTGCAGAAGCACAAAGGTTTTTTTTTTTTTTTTTTTTTTTTTTCATAGGGAGGAGAAAAATAGCGAATGGGCATTGCGCTGAAGCCCAAATTGGGCATGTATGCAAGATCCTGTGATCCAACGTGACTAAAATGTAAAAATGTTTGATTCAACAGTAATTTTTTTTTAATGCATATTATTGATCTTATTATGAATGTTCATCTTATTTCTAGAGATGTATGCTGGACTTCTTCAGGTATGTAGTCTGCTTAAACATTGTCCCATTCTTACAATTACCTGAAAACTTGAATTGAGATATACCTCCATCAAAAAAAAAAAAAAAAAAAATATCTTGCTGACATTTCATTTACCTCATATGTACCTCACAATACGGTCTGTCACTTCTTCCATTACTTTGAGATTTTAAAATATATACATATATATATATAAAATCTCAAATATATATATAGTCAGCTTTTTAGGAATACATTCATAAACTGTTGATGGCTGTACCTAAGTTTGGACACCCACATTCATACAAATTTTTCACATTTTAGAATATTAGTCTTATTACAGTCATTAAGTATGTTTATGGTAATGACCGAAATTGAATATAGACCAGTCATGCAATCAGTCAAATGTAGTCACTATTTATTCCTCAACAAAACCTATTGCCAGTGTTGGGCAAGCAACTTGGAACATTTGTTGAGCTAAGCTAGCAGTTACTCTACATTAAATGAAGCTTCACTACACTGAAGCTAGTGCTGGTGTTGTTTACACTATAATCCTCGTTTTTCCAGATCAGTGTTTTCATATAATGCTCCGAGTTGGCAACTGTTCCCAGTGGACCAACAGAGAAGGGGAAGAGAAACAGGGTGCTGCTGGCATTTTACCAGCTACTTATTGCCAATTTCTGTCTGAGTTTCTCCTTTGACACACACACACATAAATCCATATTAGCCTGTGGCTAAGCGCTAACTTATCCATGCTAACTGTTCGTTATGAGAACATCCTTGTCTGTTTGTCTGTCTGTCTGTGTGTGTGATATGTCCAGCTATTCTTTCTAACCTCAGACTATAAGTTTCTGTTGGGTCATGTCTAGTATGAGCAACTGTTTTCTTTTTTATTCGATTCCTGTAGCACCAATTATCACCCAATTATTAATTTCAGATGTTGAAAACACCATTGTAAACCATAACCTTCTGTTTCACAGATCTGAGCAGTGACAACACTAATTGATGCCCTGTGCCCATGAACCAAAGGAGCATTCGCAATCTCACACTCCTTTCTCTAGAAACACATTATTAAAAGTGGATTATTCCCGAAAAGTCATAAATCTTTCACTGTGAAGTGCGAAACTGAGACAAGTGCCAGTCAGAGATCATTAAAGAGACAATTAGCGCACCCACCTGGGGCTTACCGCTCGGCACGCCCCAGAATAACATATCCTTTTCTGTTTTTGTTCTTTTATTTGTGACTGTGACAGCTAGGCATAGTATCAAAGGCTGTCTCCAGGGGGAGCTAATACATATTTGGACTGATTTATTGCTCCCTGCTGAGTAGAGAAGAAGATTTGTCTTTGGTGTCCTAGTGTCTACTGTCCTTTTTCCGCAGTCCTTGAAGGCCACAGGAAGGACAGAGGTGTCAAAGGCACTTTCGGGCCACTGCGGCATTGTGGGTAGGGATTTGCGACGTATCATAACTGTGAATGCAGTGGTAGTGACCTAAGGTTTCATGCATTTCATGAGAATAGCCCACATGATGTGGGTTTTACAGTATATAAAACCTAGTTTTATTGTAGTGTACTGTATGACTAACCTGATTGACAGCTTATTTGGCTTCGATATGAACTGGTACTGTATCTGCTTAACTGCATTTGTGGAAAGAGATGTAAGGCAATTTAACGCCACAGTTAACAAAGTGTGAATATTTTAAATACCTTGTTGTAACCATGTTTAATGTGCACTGTCAACTACAAATGAGCCAGTAATAGTTTGATTTCCCAAAAAAAGTTTAAACAAGGTGTTGCTCACAAACATGTCTGTTTGAACATACTGACTAGCCCCTAGCCCAGCATAGCAACACTGGCTCAACCATAGGAACCAATGGAATGAGTTTGGGACGGGGCTACCAGTTTGATTGGCCAATAGCAGACAGGAGTCTGGAAAATGTACAGGGGTCAGGTTCAGAAAAAACAATGTTTGCTAATCATTGTGGTGCTAATATTGGTACAGATATTACCAATTACAATACAAATACCCAATACCCTAAATTTAAGTCCCTAAAATGTGATTCGCTAAGCATATACTGTACCACTATTTAACCATATGTGGGCTATTTATTTATTTAACATTTAATTTAGTTTTATTGCTGAGCTTTAAGGCTGGGTGAAATAGCATTTAAAGCAGGCTTACAGTATCTGGGACAGGGCAAAAAACCATGAATAACTGACAGCTGTAGAAAGCAGACAAGCGTGGAGGATGAGGCAGCTGTAGAAACGAGTCTGAACAAAGCAAACGGAGCGATACATTGCTGACAGAGGGGATTTGAATATCCACGTGGGTAGGAGGGCCAGATTTGCCTTGGAGAAGAAGATGACCTTGAAGATGCATTTGATTAATGTTTATTGGTCTAATAGTCACAAAGAAGCCAGTGAAATATTCATACGGACTTATTTATTTTTGATGGGACTGTGTGGTGTAGGTGGGGGTTTGTTTGCAGCTCTTTTCCAAGCAACTCTGTTGTATATGAAGGCGAATGCTGGTTATCCTTCACAACTGTGCACAAAATATGAGTTTACAAGACAATAGGGCTAGAAGATCTGCCTTATATGGTCTTCAAGGTTTATTTGAGGCTGTGAAAGGCATCACAGTCTCCCAAGAACTCCACAGCGGCAATTACTGTCTCACAGGTGTCTGATATAAAAGATGTTTTCTCATCAGGACGGCCAAGCCTGTTCTGGTGCCTGTCTAGCATCCGCGGCGTCCCGCAGATAACACTCTCCTCCTGAGAGAGTGACAACTGTTGTCTGTTGTTTACAGGTAGAAAAGCCTTTCCCATGGTCTGCTGGCTGGCTGAGGGAAGCTCAGGGCCTGCCCCTGGCCCTCGGTTACCCCTTCATGCATAGTTACCTTACCCGCGACTGCAGGCTATGTGTCTAATTGCCGTTTTATGGCCATTTAGCCCTTGCCTTCCCTGTGACTCCTTTGGCGTGTATTATTGATGAGGTGCTGCCATCCCACAGCAGCTCACCAAATGCTTTCGGGCATTGAAAGTGCTGCTGTCATTTCATCATGAGGCTTATATGTCAGTGCATGTGTATTGGCCAAATCCATGCAGTGGCCGTTCACAGACATGCAGATGTCATGAATATCGTGACTAATTAGACACAGCTGTGCCATGGCAATATGCTTGCAGAAAACTATGTAAAATATTTTGGTCCATTTTCCAGCTTCACAAAGATGCTCTCATTTAATTGAGGTGTTAATCATAGATTCAGAATTTAATTACTGAGGTTTGAGCAATGGGACATATATTCTTTCAGATTGTCTCTATTTTGATATAGGACTTATAAGAAATATGAAATGAGTAATTTTATGAAGTATATTTACAATGTTTTAGCTGTTATTGAGCATTAGCATCCCTAAAGAAAGAAACTTTTAGCTGTTTATTGTTAAGTAATACAAATTTAGCCTAAATTAACAAATTGAGGCATGCTAGTTTGGGACTTTTGATATCTTTTTTCTAGATTACCTTGGGTAACAGGGTTGAAGTCAGAGCATGAATATATTTCTAAGTAGCTAGGTGGTAGCATTGCTAGTTTGTAGTGATTGTTTTTCACTGGTGAATCTTATCTTGTTATTTTTAACCACTCAGTACTGACATAGTCAACATAGTTTATTTTGGCACATCGATTACCATTTGTTTAACCACAGTTTTACTACAAATGTCATGGTTAAACTATGGTTAGTGTAGTAAAACCATGGTTAATTAGCACATTTTTCTGAACAGCAGTTGGTAGCATAGCATCAAAGGCATTTTTGAGTGTCCAATCCAGTGTTTAGTATCTAATACATTAAATGATAGGCATAATAATAATACTTAGCTTATTAACTTAGCTCATTTTCTGTATAATAGTTGGTAGCTTAGCATCTTAGCTATTTTTTTTTTGTAGCTTGCCCTAGACTGGTTACAGACACTGTCCATTTAACATAGGAACTGATTTGCTGCTGTCAGGGTAACCTGTTAAGTTGACTTTCTGAACGTACACTCAGAAATATATGGTCTATTTCCATCTTTAATAACAGTCTCAACCTTTGTATTTAAGTTGTGTGTCATATTTGATGTGGGATTTGATTATTTATTTCTTTATTACCCCTTCTCCAAATCCAATTTTAGCTGACATTTCTTCTGACTGTAACGAAGTATGACCTTTGAAAAGGACACTTCCTGAATGTGGACGGAATTTGGACAGCTTCGCTATGCCGCAGACGAGTGAAGCTCAGTTCCGCTTTCATGTGTTTGCAGTGCTTCATGGAAAGGCCTTCATGTTGTGTGCTTCAGTTGCTTTTGTCGTCATTGCCTTCACAGAGGTTGACTGTCACACACCCGAGAACAGCAGAAATGAGTGCACGGAAGCGTGTTCTTGGCAAGTACAATGTCTGGTTAAGAGCTAATGAAGCTTTCAGAGGGACTTAATAATTTCTCTCTCTCTATGCTAATGCGGGTGAATGATCTGTCTCAATAAGGCCCTTAACCTTCCTTCCCACGTCCCACATGTGCCTGACTCCAAATAGATGACACGGCAATGACATAATTCGTATGCAAGGGCACATGTCGAGACCTCCTCCACCTTTACACATGCGGCAAGTACACGTAGTAGGTGTGTAAACATGTACAGGTACAGCTGTTATCCTGCTAACAGGAAGCGTTTAAAGATGCTCCGGCTCTCATTCGCCAATCACCCAAGACTCGCTCCTCTTTGAAAGTCATTACCGTAATTGATAGTCTGCGACGTTCTGAAAGGGTTTATTTGGGAGCTAAACTCCCTCAAGGGAGTAAGACGATTCACACACATCTTTGTTTATTGTGCTCTATTTTCAAACTAACGGCGTGTATGATTATTTTCCTTTTTTTTGGGGAAATCTACTGCCGTATTCTCATTGAATTACAATTTATGAGAATAAAAACATGAACACAGAGGTGAATATTTCTGCTTATGAATAAATGGGATTCTCAATGAACTGCCTACAAAATAGAGCCTGAACCGAATCTATTATTTCTTTCTTATTTATTTCTTTTGTTAGTCAGTAAAAGTCTGTGCTAAACCTTCAGAAATAAATATTACACATAATTTTTAGTCAGTGTTCTTTTTGCTGTTCTTTTTTTTATTTATATTTTCAACAACCCAGTTACAGAAATACTGTACTGTTTAAAATCCTGATTTATGTGATTAGTATTATTATTATTTTTTTTTTAAAGCATGTTCCTTTTATTGTAATAAATTACTTTGAATTATTTATAGAAATGATTTTTTAGTTTAAAATAAATTATTATTATTACTTAACTTTTTCAGGCAAACCAAATGTCGGATTGTAGTCTTTAATGTAATGAAATCTCTAATAAATTAAAAAGAATAAATTAAGATTAGTATTATAATAATACTTTCATAATACAGTAACTTTGGTAACAAGGTTGAGGTTGCAGGTAACAGTACCATTTGAAAATTACATGAGATTTTTAGTTGGCTTTCTGCCAGGCTTTTGAAATATTAATTGAAATATTAATTGGATTAATTGAAGTATTTACCAATTTGGCAACACAGACTAAAATTGTAGTTTTTGCGCTCACGCACGCGCGCAAACACACACACACACACACACACACACACACACACACACACACACACACACACACACACACACACACACACACACACACACACACAGAGGGTCCCCCAGACTAGGGGTGCTCCAATCACGATCGGCCGATCGTTATGCGCATCTCATCAGTAAAGCCGGTTCTCTAATCAGCAGTTAATTCCATCAGGTGCGTGATTTCACATAGAGCAACTGTTACTACACAGAGCCGTTGTTAACTGAGAAGATGCGCAAATCAACTTCATTTTCAGCGTTTATTGGCCCATCTTCTCAGTTAACAAAGGCTCTGTGTAGTAACAGCTGCTCTATGTGAAATCACGCACCTGATGGAATTAACTGCTGATTAGAAAACCGGCTTTACTGACGAGATGCGCATTAACGATCGGTCGATCGTGATCGGAGCACCCCTACCCCAGACCCCTTCCTTTAAAGCACTCTGTCCAGATGAACTGTGTGCTAAGAATAAAAAACTCCCCACCAAAATGCGGAGCCCTTGTGTGTCCCTGTGGAGGCCACCTAATAATCTCATTATGAATTTAATGAGGTGATTAGAATGCTGAGGGCAAGCAGAGAAGGAATGGGCACGTTTGTAAGAAACTTCCGTTTGAGGAATCGCAGGTTATTTTGTTTGTCAATTTGTGCATTTTTGTCTGTCTTTTTCCCACTTGCCACCTTCTCTCATCTACGGTGTGTCACAGGGTGCTCTCTGTCACTGGTTCCTGCCTCCCGTCCTGCGACACAGGAAATGGGGAAAAAGAAAAGTGTGAGGATTCACAGGCTTGTGTTGCTATGGAAATAAGTCAGAGCATCAAGCATGTTTTTATTTTATTCATTTATTTTTTTTTTGCTGTTGGAGATTCCTTGTGTGCCACACTAGGGACCAGCGAAGCAAATTCAAATTAGGCACATAAGCATGTTGAAGCGACTTTGTCTTCAAAATATCCAACAAGTGGATGTTTTCATTTTACTCGGCTCCTTTCAAGAACTCTCCAGGAAGTGCACCTTGTTTACAGTGGCACTTGCAACTTTGTATTGTGATATGCCAAAAGGGCCATTTAAGCTCTCTTTTATCCTATTATGACTTTATTAGCAACCAAAATACAGCATGCATTCTGGTGTTGTTAAACAAGGTTGAAATATCTGTTCAGGCATACTATGCTACCTGCATACAATTAATTGTAATATTTTGAAATATTATTACAATTTGAAATTTTTGTCTCTTTGTTTAGATTTTTGTATATTTTTTATTTAAATTATTACTTTGCCATTACTGTAACAAATTAAATGTTAATTTATCTTAACATTTAGTTTATTACAGTAATGACAAAGTAATAATTTAAAGGTGGGGTGAAATGCTCATTTTCACTCAATATCCTGTTAATCTTGAGTACCTATAGAGTAATACTGCATCCTTCATATCTCCAAAAAGTCTTTAGTTTTATTATATTTATAAGAGAAAAATAGTCTGTGCCGATTTTTTTTCGGAAAAACAAGAGCCACTGGAGGCGTGAGGTGTGGGCGGAGCTAAAGAATCACGAGCGCGAGTAGGTTTTTGCGTTGAGAGCGTTTGGAAGCTGTGACATTACGGTGAGGAAAAAAACATCATCATCCAAAACAAACCATGGCTAACGGTCAGATTCAGCATATATTTATGATCCAGAATCAGATCCAGAGGCTGAAACTGAACGAGAGCAGCAGCAGCAACGACTTGCTCCGAGCGGGGCTCGAATCCGGGTCTCCGGCATGAGAGGCGGACGCACTAACAAGGAGGCAGAGACATTTGAAGCAGTTTTACTCACCGCCTGCGGTTCCAACACACGATCGTGACCCTTTTTCGTTGGGATTGCATTATCCTTAAGAAATAAACGATATGCAAATCCGGCGTCAAACTGGGCCTTGTTTGTAAAACAAGCATCTTCGAAATGCAGGGAACAAACACAAACACTTGCACAACTCCATCGATGCTCTGTAAAAATAAACTCCGTCCACTGGTCCCTTAATGTTTTTTTTTTTTTTTTGGTAATCTGTGCAGGGTTGTCTTGCCCTGGCAACCAAAAACACACTTCTTTTGTGACATTTCGCGACGCTCTCGCTCTGATCAGTGAATGTCTGTTGTGCTCTCAGTGCTCTGCTATATAATATATATATAATATAGTGCTACCAAAATTAGTTATTTTTTTTATCTATCTTTTGTAACAATGCAAAAGTCTTTACTGTTGCTTTTGATCATTGTAGTGCATCCTTGCATAAAAACACCAGGAGAGTGCATGAAATAGGCACATAAAAAAAAGATTAATTTTGATTTCAAGTTGACGTGTGATATTTTAGCTTGATTAACTCAGGTTGTACAGATCTGCATTAAGGCTGACAGGGCTCGACTTCCATTGTTCTACAGTAGTTCTAGTTATCTGTAATGATCTTTTGTTTTGCTGTCAGTAGTTAATGAAATAAAATGCAGGTGAAGGAATGGGTCAGGGACGGCCAGCCAGCAGGCTTCGGTCCCCTGGGCGGCAATGGGGTGAAAGGATGCATCTGGGTTCATTGATTATCTGTCCGCTGCTCCTGATAGGATCTGAGCGGGTCAGTGTTGGGGTATTAAGTGATCTGAAGTAGTCAATAAATATTGATAATGAAGGCCTGTTAGTGAGGCTCCAGGGTTGTTGTTTCAGCCCCAGTAGAGGCATTGTTTGCTGCCGTCCCATAAGGCAAAACTGTATGTATTTGTGCTTTTAAGTATGCAAGAGAAAATATGTTTACTTTTGGTTTTACTCCAAAAGTCCTCCTTACAAAGAGCTTCAGAGAAAACCTGAACAGCTTTAAACATGTATATACAGCTTTCATTTCTGTACCATCCCATTGTATTGGTTACTGGACTTGACACAGACATCATTTAGAGACCCTCACTTCTATTTTATAGCAATGCTTCCATTTCGACCACCCAGATCTAAAAGCTATGTTCTGAAAACATGCCTTCTCTGCTTCACAGTCATTTAGCATTGTATTGAGTTTAGTGGCTTTTAAGGCTCCAGGCCTCCTTTTCCTCGATTTAATTTGTTGTCTTGAAAATGACCAAGTCTCTGTTTATTGGATTGGTGAGGCTGCAAGGTACCGTACTGCTACCCTTATTCAGTTAAGTTTTGGGCCGTTCGCCGCACAGCCGTTGTTTGCCTCCCCTGTGTTTTCTTTATCACCTTGTCGCAAATAGTCAGTGTTAAATCATTAAACTCTCTCTCTCTCTTTTCTTTCCACTGCAGAAACTTGTCCGGGAACCCTCTGACAACTCTCTCATGGCAACTTTTTCAGAATCTCCAACTTTTCGAGCTGTAAGTTAAATGTGTTTTTTCTTTCTTTATATTCTCAAGCCTCCATTGATTTTTTGCCTGTGATTAACTGGCGGATGGAAACCCTGCAGGGTTGAACTTCATATCTTAAACCATAAGTAAATATAAGCCTCGGTTGTGATGCATTAAATGATCTTTTATCAGTCTGTAAATATTTTAAGCCAATCTTGATCAATATATTACCCCACTTTTACCCTGCATCATACCAGAATTCATATTCATTGAATGTCAAAGTGTGAGAAAGACCTGATGATTTCAAAATACCACGTAAATCTTTGCACTGTTAGGATTTTATTGTGAGGTTAATTGCTACTCGTTAGCTTTTTAACATTGTGTGCTGGCATCAAGGTTTCATTGTCTCATTGGAGCTATTTAGACAGTGTGATTGCGATCCGATTGGGAAAGCACAACACATTTCAATGGAATTTTTTATCCATCTCAAATGTGTCTTAAAGGGCAGTTACATTTGGTCTTTTTCTTATTAAATAGTGAAAACATGCATCTCTGCTGCGTTCGTGTCTTTTGACAATTAATTAATTTGTTAACTATAGGATGTATTTAGTAACTATCAACAGGAAAGCTACTAGATTTGTAAATTTTTTGTTGCACCGAATCATTCATTTGTTAACAGTATTTTTCTCCTTGTTGTTGCCATGAAAATAATCCTAGATGGTGATATGGCATAAAACCAAAAAAATCAAATAAATAAATAAATACATACATTAATTCATAAATAAATACATAACATGACCGAGTATACATTTCTTAATAATGTTTACTGAAACAGGGTTACTAGTTCAGTGACTCGTTATTACCTTTACATCATTCTGAAAGTTTTGGTTTAGCAGTTTTGAAAGTGTTAATGTGTTTATTTGGTGTGCAAAAAGAGTCATTTGGCAGCATTAGCCAGGCGTTGGTCTCTTTTCTTAGGATTACCACAAATCAAGTGAAGCAATTTCATAATTATGGTTCAGGTGTCATCGCAGTCCTGTCTAACATGCAAACACCAATCAGCTGAGTGCATAGGGCTTTACCCATACAGGCATCTGTGTCTCGGTGTGTTCGTGTGCGCCTGACTAAACGTGATATTTTAAGCCAGGGAAGCAGGACAGCTCCTCTGAGGTGGCCCATCTTCTCTGCAGGGTTAGCACGTCCTTTGGAGATACTCCAAGGAGAGGAGTACTTTTGGATTTCCTGAGAGATATCGAACGTGTTGTCCTTAGATAAAGAAAAGTGCTATCAAAAGGATGTGAGCATGTGCTTTCCATCTTAGTGGGTAACTTAATTTAGCTACATATACAAGACATGGCCTTCTAGTTGGCATGTTTGTCGAGTCAAGTATCTAGTGACACTAGTTAAATATGATCTTGATTAGAATTTAAATGTATGCTTAACAGCATATTATGACATTTAGCTTCTTGGTTCCTTCATATTTTGCAGGTCACAACAGAAATGACACATTTCCAAGCGTTAACAGCTGCGCTTATCATGTGATTAGAGTGAGGGTAAATTCATTTCATGTGACATAACGCAGGTCATATGGGTAATACCAGAGCCATGAAGCGATGATGATCGTGGGACACCATCTTTAAAGGGACAACACAACCATATTCCATATGTGCACTGTTGCATAATACTAGCACAAATGCCATCTGTAAGCCTCCTGATGCTTTAATTTATTTTTGTGTATATATACATAATATATATATACATTAGTAAAATATATAGAATTATATAATATACAAAAAACAGTATATGTCTGTCTGTCTATCTATCTATAGCTTATAATAGGTTTATAACAGGTTTATCATTTTTATTATAAATTATATAAAATAATGTACATATATAATAATTTCAATATAACAGAAAAGATAACAATTTCCTACATGTTTAAAAATGTTAATACAATAATAATTTTGTAATATTCTAAAATATTCTTAAAATACATTATTACAATAAATTATATATACTATTATTAAAATAATGTAATATTTTATATAAATATAAATGTATTCTCTACTGTTTATATTTGAAATTATATGATATCTAATATTTGAAATATTATATAATCATTTTAATAAGATATTACAATAAATTATATATAAATAGGTGTGTGTCTGTATAAACTAGTGCAATTATTAAAATGAACTTTAATAAAACAAACATTTATTATTTAAAAAATGGCAATGGTTTATTTGTAATAATAACTTTTTATCATATTAAATTTCATTTTACGTATACACATATTTAAAGGAGTTTAATTGAACAATGACAGACTTGATTGAAAGGATTTGTGGATTTGACTCTGTATATGTCTGAGAAGCTAATCCTCAACTACTGTGCTTTATTCTCTAAAGTGGCCTGTTGTTCAAGCAATGAGCATGTCTGCCTGTGCGAATGTCTGCCACTTTCAAATGTGGTTTTGGTATGTGAAGCACATTCAATGCTACTAAGCAGTCAGAACTATGTGCATAAGGCCCGTATAACTAGCATAATGGTCTAAGCACATTAGTGCTATACTTTGATATGCACTCTTAGAAGACTCGGATTTGCCCGTCACAGTGCTGCCAAGATTTGAGATGCAGGCTGTGGGAATCACACAATGTCTGCAGTCATTGCCAGCACTGTCACTCTATAAGAACTGACGTGAACACCTGCAAAAGCATCTTAGCGCGAATGCAAGTGTTTGTCCGCACCCACGCGCGAGTGTGCTCACACATGTAATTGCTGTCAGTTTTTCTTCTTGACGGCCGGGAGGTGAGAGGGGTGATGGGTGTGTGTATGTGTGTGTGGCTCAGGAACAAGACTGTAATCATAACGCAGTGGAACAACCTTTACGGATAAGGCAATCTACTCCAAAAGTTCCTTATCAGCGCTGGTAGCATAGAGGGGGAAGTGCCTCTTATTGAGACCTATGTCACAAACGAAAGGAAGCTATCCTCCTTGTTTCTGAGCATTATCAAGATTAGCAGGTTTAGCAGGAGTGGGTTTTTTTCTTATCATATGTTGACATTGTCTGTGTGACATGCCCTCCTCCTCAAAAATGACAAAACTAATTAAGATCAACCGATTTATCTCAATTTCCATCTTTTTAGCTTTACCTGAAGGTAGTTGGTTAGCGGTGCGGAACATAGCACCGTTAGCTAGCCCTCTTGTTTCTAAGAGGAGGTCATTCACTGGACACTTTCTCAGTGAATATTGATTAAAGTTATTTAATTTCAATGTATTTGCATATTGTGTCATTCATTTGGTTTTGTAATCAGTTTAAAGACTTATTTGGTTCATTTTCTGAATAAAAGTGAGTGGCGTTTTCCCATGCAGAACTGTTGTCGGTGGTTGTGAGGAATTGTGTGTACTTACTAAGCATGCACATAGATTTTTGTGTTAAAATTTGATATAACTAGATTCATTAACTGGCATATTATACAATTAATTTGGTTTATAATCAATCGACTGCCCGGTTTTTAATTTTCTAAATAAAAGTGAGAGTGGTTTTCTCATGCAAAATAGTTTTAGGTTGTTACCAGGGATTGTTTGTGGTTGCTAAGGTGTTGATTGGGTGATTTTAGTAGTTGCAAAGTTTGTACTTTGAACATTTAATTATTGATTTATGTGATTTCATGTAATTGGATTAATTAATTGCCACAATTTTATCAGAAGAAAATCGCAAGTCTAATTGCTTATAAAAGTAATAATATGTTTATTAATACCAATAAAAAGTTAAGTTTGCTATTAAAAGGACGGAAATACTATTCAGGGATTTGAACTAGTGAATTAATCATTGGATTTGTGAATTAACGAATCAGAATTTCCGAACTTACACATTACAAAATAAAAATTGTGACGGAAATGTGTGCAGTCATGAGTATCGTTATAGGTTTTGTCAGTTCTGAACAGATTTTCATCTTTTAATGCCAATTTAGTGAAATCAGTGTGCGATAAGAGTCATTCGGCAGCATTTTTCTTGATTGTGATTTTAATTTCAATAAACATTGTTACGTTAAATACTACTTCTACTAGAAAACAAGAGGATAGACAAAAGAGTTTGCTTTTGCTAACTTTTGCGATCCTTGTAATTTGTCTTAGCTGGCAAAATTGTGGCAAAAATGGGCACCGACCTTACATCTAAGAGTCATATTTTTTGGACTTGCGTAAAAAAAGATAGTTCAGACTCTGTGTTATTTACATTTTCATTATCCTCGGGCACTAGCTGTTCCAAAAGGGATGAAGAGAAACAGTGAGGACTGCAGTAATCAAGTAAGATATAGAGTGAGATGGAGAAAACTGTGTTCAGCAGGAAAATTGTGGCCTGAAATCAGATCTTTTGCATAGACCATATTGTACAGACTGAATGGCCATAATTAGTCTGCTTTGTACAACAACACAGCAGAAGCCAGTAGAGTAGCCTAATCTAAGGTGCAGATGTAGGCCAAGTGTCATCTATATTTATTTGCCACAAATCCAATTAAGCATTCATTGTAAATAAGCTTGTAGAGCAACATCAGTAAACGCTGTAGTTTTCTGCTTTCTCAGTCATCTACTTTCTGAAATCAGAACCGCAAGAGTTCGAGGCCTTCAACTGCAGCAGGGATGTCAATGTTGAATTGAACATTTCTCTGACAGAATATACCTTAACCCCTCACTCCCATCCCCCGTTTTTGTTTTTTTGCTTCAGTGATGGCAATCTCCAGGCAAGCGTGAAGTATGCCTGCATGTTCGTCAACTTGCCCTTGAGGTGATCTTGATTTTAAAGATGTCAACTTATTCTTCACAGCAAGTCCTTGATATCTCTTACATTGTCAGATTTTTATTATCACAGAGCGTTGTTGTTATGCAGAATCAAGGCAGCAAGTATCTCATTCGTTCATGTGGCTGGAACTTGACACATTAAAGACTCAGATCAAGATGATTAGCGGGTTTGGCGGGAGTGTTTTTCTTATCATAGTCCTTGTAGACCCACTGTATGCACACTGTACGCCGTGTTATATATGCTTTTCTTATAGAGATAACCTTCTAAAGTGGGTCAGATTTGATCGGATTCAGTCATGAGCAGCAGGGTCAAAGCAATGCTAATAATAAAAATCAACCATATTTATCAGATAGCAAAATAACAAGAGGGAGTAAAGTCTTTTCATTTCTTTTAGTATTGCAAAATAAATGGTGTATTGTGGGGAAAAAATTATTGCCAATAAATATGACAAGTGAATTTGCTGCTACTAGTCAAATTAGCCATATGCTGATTGGTTGTGTCACATGCCCACATCCTCAAAAACTACAAATCTAGCTAAGAACCTTATTTATTATTATTATTATTTAACATCTTTTCACCTTTACCAGAAGATAGAGGTGGGGTTAGTGGTGACCTTTAGCTAGCCCTCTTGAGTATTTCAGGATTAGCTTGTTTAGCATGAGTGAATTTTAGGTTTTCTTACCGAGAGTTCATAAAAACCACTGTATTACAGTCATTTTTAATGGTTTTCTTGTAAAGATAGCCAGCTTAACTGGTAGGTACAGACCCAAAAAGGTAGGGCAACAAGATAATTAATCAATCCTAATAATAAAATAACAAAATATGAGAAAACTCTTATATTTTTTGGCATTGATATATTTTGGTGCAAGATCATCGTCACTAGGTTGCAGCTAGTCAAATTAATCAGATGCTAACATAGACAGGTTGTGTGATATGCTCTTAAACTCAAAGACTACCAAACTAATTAAGAACAGCAGCTTTTACCTCATTTTTCATCTTTTTACCTGTACCTGAACATAGCAGGCGGAGCTAGCGTCTTTAGCTAGCCTCCTTGTTTCTAAACGCTTTCAAGTGCGAGCAAGGCGTTAAATAGTAAATCTTCTGTACCCGCTCGGAGGATGATGATATGATACAAGCCTATTTACGGGCAAAGCACAAAAGCGTATTCGCCACAGTCCGCAGACTCAGTCACTCAGCCGCCTCTTTCAGCCTCTCAGCTAGCAGCTGCTAGCGCCATCAATCCGTTTTATTCTGTTGACCTTTCTCTAATCTCCGTCTGTATAAAGCGGCTCCCACAGAGACGAACTTCATGTCTGGCTCATCGCTTGAAGGATCATCACTGTAAAAAAAAAAGAAAGACTAAGAGTAATAGTGACAGTGGGGAGAGTCTGTTCATATTTCCCGCATTTACAGCTGTCTATAATGAATGAAAAAAAAATAAGAACCAAACAAAAACACTGTGATTTGGTTTGGAGCCATGGGTCCGGTTAAGACTTAAATCAGATTATTTAACAAGCCCAGCGTTGTCGATGAGCCAAGGTAGTTAATTACTAATGATATTTTCCAGGATGAAGGAATGACCTTATGTGATGCATTAATTGCATGGATAAAAATGTGTGATGTAAACAATTGATGAGAGAATGCTAATTATCAGATGATTTATTTATCAAATTAATTGCAATCAGATGCACATTTAAATATTTGTCTTAAAATAAAGATTATTTAAATATATTGTGGCAAATATTAAATCATGGAGTATTGACTGACATTACAAAAACTGGCTTGTTTAAAGTCAATATATTTTTTATTTCTGTTACAAAATTTTTTTTTGCCGTCGATAGCATTATATTTTGCAGTTGAGATTGTCAGACTATCATCAAAAAATGTAATTTTAAATGACGTATTTGAAAATTATATATGAAAAAATTATAATTACAGAATTTTCTTAAAAAATAAAAGAACAATGTTTTATTAAATACTATGATTGATCAAATTAATGTTATTCACATTTTTTATTTTTGTCTTCAAATAAAAATAGTTCTAAGATAATATTGTAACGATTGATTAAATCATATAATATCGAGTGAAATTACAAAAAGTAATATATAATAATACTATAGCAAATAAACTTGATGTACATAGCAATATATTTTGCAATCGAGTTTGTGAGTCTATCATTATTAAATTCAGAGGATAACCATGACCAAATTTAGTAATGAAAAAAAAAAAAAATTGGAATTGGAATTTTTGTAAGAAATGGTTCTAAAACTTGACAAAAGAACATTGTTGTTAGAATTTAGATCATTTGAAAGTTTTCTCTCAGTGGACCTGACCTTCTTAGACTCTGCCGAATCAGTGCTCATTTTAGTAGTGATTTCACTGCAGGAGGTGTCCATCAGTTGAATAGAGCCTTGCCCAGCAATCAAACCAATGCTAATTTAACGTGCAGGTACAGATTCTGGCTTGGGTTCACTTTATGTCCCTGTCGAACATGACACAGAAAAGGCAGTGAAAAACCGGCATGCATAACTGACTCATCTTGTTTGTCTGCAACTTAATGGGATTACTTATTGGGAGAAAACTGTAAAGCCAGGTGACACATTGCGGAGGGAGATCGTATATTAATCCTCGGTTTAGAAGGATGCTGAAGTCATTATGCATGTGGAAAAAGATTAAAATGCATATATTCATTAGTCTTGGGAGTGTTAAACAGAACTTGGCAATATTGCTGAGAAGCCATTTTTCACAGTTCCCTTTACTTCCTACAAATGTTTCTGATTCCTATCATAACCACGCAGCATTTGTGATGCTTTAAAGAAGACGGCTTATTTAGCGTCGTACAGAGGGAACATACTAATTCGCATCACAGAAGAAAATGCATATCTGTGCTGCAATTTGGTGGTATACTCAGAAAAATGTATGACATAGGGGAAAAAAAACTGTGATTTTTCACATTATAACAGCAAGACTGGACTGTGAAGCAATGTCTTGACAGTTTTTTAAAAAGAGGAGGGCAAATTTATTGGGTATACATGCTCTCAGAGGAAAAAAAATAGTATAAAAGTGGTGACTGGGGTGGTACCTTTTCAAAAGGCACACCTTTTACCTAAAATGTGCGTATTGGTACCATAAAAGTATATATGTACCTAAAGTGTACATATATTTTTACACTTTTGAAAGTGTACCACCCCAGTAAAATCTTTTGTACCTTTTTTTTCTGAGAGTGCAGGTACTTTTGCTTCTTGTATTGATCTTTGGGCCCACCTGTTACCATGAATACATGTGATCTTGTCTTTTCAGATGTCAGACAACACAAACATGGTGCTCTCTATCAAGACAAGGCCAAGCTTTTTTTATACTATCTAGTAAAAGGAAAACAGAGATGCTTGACAAAAATCTATCAGTAATTTCCTGGCCAGTTAAAGTAACACCCCAACCCAGGGGAAACACAGACCTGTGTACTTCACTCTGAAAACTTCCCCAATGAAAATCAATCAGCAATTCATATGCTGGAAAGTCATCGGGATGCCAGGCGGTGTTACTTTAAACTGTGAAAAAAGTGGAAAAAAGTTAAAGTGACGAGACATTCAGCCAAGTATGGCGACCCATACTCAGAATTCGTGCTCTGCATTTAACCCATCCAAAGTGCACACACACAGCACTGAACACGCACACACCGTGAACACACACCTGGAGCAGTGCATGGATATATACTTTGGATGCAGGCAAAACAAGTTCCTAGAAACTGTATGGAGATTTATAGTTCACTATAGAATTGCAGATAAGAAGTGAAGAAAAGTAATTAACTGAAGTCAGACAAGCTATGAGTATTGGCTACAAATAATGATAAAAATGTATATCAAATTAGGGTTAATATGCCAAATTGTGTATAGTGTTTTGTTTTCCTGTTTACAGTTTATTCAAGGATATAAATAATCAGTACAGTTCAGAAGCCACTTATATATATATATATATATATATATATATGTATATATATATATATATATATATATATATATATATATATATATATATATATATATATATTATTAGAATATATATATATATATATATATATTATTAGAATATATATATATATATATATATATATATATATATATATATATATATATATATATTCTAATAATTTTCAATATTGATTTTGATATTTAGATTTTTCATTTGCATTCTATTTTTTATTTTAAAATATTTGAAATTTAAAATGTTTTTTTTATATTTTAATGTTCACTTTATATTAATTATTATTTTTTGTATTATTGAAACATATTTGTACAAGTAGTACAATACATGCAAAACAAGCACAAAACAATTGTATATATAAAACTTTATTTAACATATCAGTATTTTATTTATTATTTAATTTTATTATTATACCTATATATATATATATATATATATATATATATATATATATATATATATATATATATATATATATATTGGTCAATCTCAAATCATAATCTTTTTTAAATGCTACCTCTTTCTTGCTTTCTGTTTTTCTTTTTCTCTCTCGCTCTCTCATTCTCTCTCTTTCTTTTGTGGTGTTTGGCCATTTTTGTGTGAAATAATAGGGACGATGCTTTCATATTGATCATTAACCTGAAGTAATCACTCAGAAGATTAAGATGATAAGCTCAGAAGAGAACTAGAGAGGAGCATGACTGATGCATGGTAAAATGTTCCTTCACTGGGAATAATGTCCCCCATATTGATTATCACATCCCACTTACCACAGCGATTAGTTAAATATTTAATTCAATTCCATAAAAAAGTGATATCATTGATTCAGTCTATCTGTTCCATGTATTTATTACGATATCAATGTCCGTTCTCCCCAGTTTGCATAGTGTGTTTTATATAAAGATGTTAATCCAGGATTGATGGGGGCAATATATTTCTATGAAATATGGATTTGCAATAGAATACTGAATGTAGAGGATTGTGGGTAACCAGAGCAGAAGGACAAGGTGAGGGAGTAGTTTTAGATTAGTACGGCTGGGTGATGTAGTAAGAACAGTTTCTTATTGAATCTAAACTTTTGAACTGTATTGTGTGTGTGTGTCTATGTATTGATTGATTGATAGAAAATTCCATATATCATTCAGCCACTAGTAAACTACTTGCTTGTCATTTCCAGATTTTTCCACACCAGAAAATACAAGTTAGCTGCATGTCTATTGTTATCTGATGTCACCAGGGCATTCAGTAACACAATCTCATACTTCTCTGCCCACTCGTGAGTATATTTCAGTGTCACTCACGCTTTCTGGGATCACGGAGGACCACCATCAATCACTGTCATTCACCTTCTCTCTCTCTGTTCTCTGCAAAAACAACTACTCATGCCTGAGTAGTTTCGCTCACGTCCAAACCATATTGATATGTGTCATTTAAGACTCTTGTCAATGACGAATCTTTATCACTCCCATCGCTCCCACTGCCCGCTGACAGCTTCCCATTCGGAGCTTATGAAAAACACCAAACATACTTAATGGAAACTGCCTTCAGCCTCTGTAAACGGTAATCGAGTCAGTCCCGAGATGTGGTGGAGAAGTGCAGGTTGGGATATGATACCTGCTGTTTGGAGCACGTCCAGAACATCCATATGGATTGAGACAAATGTGGGTTTCCATACTTTGAAGCTGGTAGTGTAGCCATATTGAGGGTAGGGGCATTAGGCAGGGCTATACAGGCAGTGATGTAGAAGTAGGCGTTGATCTTCTGTGGAGGCTGTGTTTAGCCACATTAAAGTGGCACATTCCACTTCGTCGTTTGGCAGATTGACTTCAATATAAGCTGTTTTAAGACTAGCGAGGAAGTTTTAAGTTCTGAAACTTACAGGATGTTTTTATAGTTAAAAAATTTTGATTCCTCAGTTCATTACCCTTAGAATAGTCTTACTTTTTTCTTTCAGTTCTACTCTTCATCATCTATCGTGTGATTGCATGTGACACCCTGTTTGATTGATAATTTGGTTTTTGATGACTAGAGGGACTTCAGACTTTAATTATAATTTGATTAAACAATGACCCCCTCATATGGGATCAGGCTAACGATGCAGGAAAGCCAGTTTAATCCCTGTAAGAATGAATCGGAGCATCACAGGAACGGTAATGAGAGCTTGCAGAGAGAGCCCGTATATCTGCTGCATGGAGCTTCGTCTCCCTGTCAGGAGTTGTGGGTTTCTATCTGTTACCACACATACATGGGCGAGCTAGAATTGAGAATATTCTCTTTCTTATTCACTGTAAAAAATGCAACTGCACATTTTCCAGTTTATGAAACCTTTTGAGTTTCCAATACAAAAACAAAATGCAATTTTCTTGAAACTACGTAAAAACCCATCAGAGCAACAAAATTACCCCAAATGTTGCCCCAACTAGTCAAACACAGTTGTCTGAACAAATAATTTCATATTGTTGAAATGTTATGGCTTTGTGAGTTCATGCATTGCAGCATGAATAAATTATGCAGACTGTTATAGGATTATTGTTTTGGTGTTTGATGACTTAATTTAAATTTGTTGTGGTTGTTTTATCATTGTTGTTAGTTATTTGTTGTACTGTGATATAAAGACTCATCTTTTTAACATTTGATGGTTGTCACCACTCTTGTTTTAGTCTTGTAAGTTGTTTTCACATGCAAAGACAATGTTGTCTACTTATTTGACTAAGTTGCCCATTAACGTTTGTCATTTGTAGACAAACATAAATTTGATAATGTGATGACTTTTTACACATTTTTTTTCCATCCAGGCAACAGAAAGAAATAAGATTTTTCTATTAGCAAAATAAGACAATCAGCACTGTGTGAACAAACACATTGACATTGACTAAACAAAGTACTTAGCAGAAATTGTGAATTGTAGAAGAACTGTATATATATATATATATATATATATATATATATATATATATATATATATATATATATATATATATATATATATATATATATATTAGGGGTGGGAGAAAAAAATCGATTCTCCGATGCATCGCGATTCTTTCTTCAACGATTCTGATTAGATTCTGAACATTTCAGATTCGATTCTGAGCTTGTTTATTTTTCCCGCTTATGGCACGTGTGTGCGCTTGAGATGCGGTGGGCTTCAGAATTTGCGCTATGAGTCACTTGCACATTGCTTGACACTCTATGCTTCCACCTGCCGAGTTTTACTTTAGATATGCTTTCATTTATGCTGTTTGGATGCAGTACTATTAGATGCACGAAACTTGAGCACTGACAGATTTTCACATGCACTTCGTGTTTGTTGTTCGGAGGCTCAGTTTCTGCTGCTGTTAAATGCACTTGCAACTTCAAATACTTTTATATGAAATTGATGTACACACAGTCAGTTATGTTTTCAGAGCAGGAAAAGACATCAGATATCGAAATAGATTTGTGCGTTAATGCAGCCTGTTAAAGCGGCCACTTTCTATGATCTCATCAGTAATAATCAAACGCAATAATGCTGAAGAAAAAAAGACTATTGTCAACTATTGTCTTTAGACTATCGGACACTTGAACACTTATTTTAAATAAGTAATTGTTTAAAAAAAAAAATGTAGCCATGAAACAAAAAGCATATAACTGCAATTTTGTTTAAGATGCAAAGTTGTAAATATGTATTTGCACAGCATAATAATTAATTGGGGAAAAAATGTTGATCAAGAATCATTTTGGAATTGGATCGTGACTCCCAGAATCGAAATTGAATTGGATCATGAAGTACCTGAAGATTCCCTCCCCTAATAGATGTACAGGATGTATGACAATATTTTGATGCATCGTTAATCGTAATCAAATCGAATCGTGGGCCTATGAATCACAATCGAATCAATTTTATTTTATTATTATTATAGTATTATTTATTTAATTTTGTGTTTTATATTTGAATACTATTTAATATTATTATTATTTTACTACATTTTTAAATGCCTTATTTTATCTCATTTGTACCTTATTTTCTTTATGTGCTGTATATTAAAATATTTATTGTCATTGTAATCATCAGTGTTTTTATGTGTTAATCTGTTCATTTTGGTTTTATGTATTTATTTTAAAAATATTTATTTGAAGTAAATGTAGATGCCATCTCGTCCCCTTCCATATGCACTGATAAACTATCTTGCATTTTCACCTGGAGCAATATGGCCCAAATTTATGCATGTGGATAGAATCGTCTTCTCTGAAAGCATTAGACGCTCAGGTTAGGACCTCAATGGCTGGAGCTTAAACTCCTGCCCACTGTGATATGTCACATTGCATGACCCCAGCAGCTTGAAACTGTAGAGCACACTGTCAGAGCCGTATCCCCTAGCTTAACCTTTCATTGCCACCGTATAATGAATCTGAATGGGTCTGTCAGTCTACATCCAGGCCTACCGTTAAAGCCTGGCTCTGTCAGGTCCTTTTGTCTTGAGGCAAAGTGCTCTGCAACATTACAGGTGTACCCAGCTGCCCTCTACACTTCACTTGCACTCGCTGGATTTAACTTTGCTTTTGCTGACTTACTTTGCTTTGAAATCTAAATCTAGCCAGTCCCAAAATAGCCAGTTTGCAGCAAGTGTATTTCTCAATTGTCATTAAATCTGGATTAAGTTGTCTTTCACTTCCTCCAGGTTCCTTTTTAATAGAAAAGTGTTTCCAGGGAGAGCATTAGTATGTATGGGCTAACTCATCTACAATGCATAGCTGACATTTACACATCAGGACTTGAGAGCTCCCTGGACATGCGCTAACGCAATCTTCTGATTATTTATGTATAAATTCTGCTTGTGTTGTGCACGCTGCTGTATGCGGATGAACAATGTATGAAAGGAAGAATGAATAAAGCCTTTTTAGAGTGATGATTCATATGATAAAGGCTCAATTATACTCTCTGTCTTAACTAGGAAGCTAACCTCTGTTTGTCCCCTACATTGTGGCGACACTTTTCATGAAGTCATGAGATGTGTGTATATTCCCAATTGTTTATCAGTGTGTGCATTCCCTTGAACCACCGTTCAATGCTCCAGTGGATTTATTCAGTGGCATCCCTTCGTTTTGGTGGGTGCGGGTATAGAAGTGCATGCATAATGCATGTTGGCTAGGCGAATGTGCTTTAGACTACGTTATTTGGGCATTTTTTAAGGACCCAGGCTTGATGCATCAACATCGCCTGCGTTTTTTCCTTTTCTTTCCCAGCTAACTGTCACCTTGACCTTTCTAAAGGTTAATTTGAAATTTTATTCAAGTTTGCAAGCTATGAAAATAGTTAAGGTCTAACTGTGAATTAGCTCTCATAAAAAGAGCATAGTAGCTTTGCCTGCTGGAAAAAATAGTTTACTAGTAAACTAGTTTGATAGTCTGATCTGTTTTGATGGTTTTAGAGAGATCTCGGGAACTTTTCATCTGGTCTGGTTGAGAAACCCTCTAAAGACTTGCTTGGCCATGTTGAGAAACCATAAAACTAGCTTAACATGACTTTAATTTAATTTGGTGGTTCAGTCTTTTCTAGTCTTTTTTGATGATTTTAGAAGGTTTTTGGACATGTGTCAGCTGGTCATGCTTGGGATACCAGAAAGCTAGCTGAACACCATATTTGATAGGTAGAAAGACCAAGTAAACCAGCAATACCCCCTCTTTTTAATTCTGCTAGATGGTTTTATAAAGTTCTACTGAAGAAAAGCTTGGTAATGCTGGGAGACCAGTGAAATCATTTTAAGCAAATATTTTTTGACCAAAAATTGGTTAAGTTGGTCTATTTTGATGATTTTAAAAGGGTTTTGGACACTTGTGAGCTGGTCAAACCGGGTTTACCACCTAAACCTGATAAACATTAGGTTGGCCATATAGGGGAAGCCAGAAAACAAGATGAATTCCAGCTTGGATAGGTGGGAAGTCTAGATAAAAAAAGAAAATAAAAATGTCACCATAGTTGAATTTTTGTACCTGGGAAACCAGCCTTATATGGTTAGCTGGTCTCTCAACCCTCATAGCTAGAACTTAGTCAGACTGATCTATATATATGGTTTTAAACTTAAAGTTATAATTTTTAGCAGTTTAACTAGCTTAGCTGGTTAGGCTTGTTTTTTTTTTTTTTTGGTGCAGAGAGGCTCTGTTTGCAGTTTGTTTTACTATCCTAGCTGGATTATATGGTAAATTGCATTATATTGTTAGCATTTAGCATTGTTTATCCCCTGCCATCTGTGACCCATCAGAACAGGCCTGTTACGGCTCATTTTTGGGTTGTAACCCACTAGTTTAGAGAGGCTAATAAAGAGTATCATAAGACGTGGGCTATAAAATAAGCATGTTGTGCGAGTTCTTTCTCCATTATGAACCGTTCATGATACTGCTTAGTAAGAGAGGAAACGTGCACTCTTCTCATTAGACATGTTAATTTAGGTTTAAAGGGTGGAGAAACTATTTAGGCTCTCCTTTGATCATTATTCATCAAAGCTTCGAAATGCACGAGCAGGTTGCGCTTGTCCTTGTGTGGAACGTGCCGAGAAAATTGTTTCAATATTCACAGTAAAAATGTCCCCCTCGTTTGTTCAAATGAACAACAATGTTGTTTCCCAGAGCTTACAGTTCAGCCCATTTCAAATGCATGGGATTCAGCTCATATGCCTCTATCTCCTGCCCTATCTTGCAAATGAGAAAGGTTATCTCACTCGCACCAACTGATGAATGAATAAGCGCACAGAGGTTTAAATCGTCATGCTCCTCCGAGCTGCAGGCCAGGTGAGACATGTCCTGCGGGCTTAATATTTCCTACTCTTGAAGGGGAGAGACTCCCACTGAGATCAGATCTGGAACCTTCCACAGCGCTGTAGGATCCTGCCGGCTGGAAGCCTTTTAAGCGAGGAATAACGTAAAATGGAACAAAGGCGATTACACCCTGTTCTTTGCTCTCAGTAACTATGGTAGATAAAAGTGTAAAAGCAGTTGTCATACAATTTCCCCAAATCAGTACAATTGGGTACTGCAGAGGAAAATTAGCCTTTTGTCTGACAAAAAGTGTAATTATGAAATATTATTCTAACAGTTGATCTTATATATTAAAAGTAGAAAAATTAAATTTGACTAATTTAATGATATCTTTTTGCGAGCATTTGAACAGGTTACACTGCAGAAATTGCAGTATGGTCTTGTATGCTTGTTTTTTTTTAAGATAGTAACTAGAAGTTAGTTCTAATTATTATTATTATTATTATTATTATTATTATTATTATTATTAGCTTTTCATTTGATTTTGTTTTATTTAAAACATGCATCTACCTCATAGTTAATCAATCTCCCGGTTTTATTTATGTATTAAAAATACATTCCATCTCCTAGTTTGTGTCCCTGTTTTTTTATGTTTCTTTGTTTGTTTATTTATTTTAAATATGCATTCTATCTCCTAATATATCTATCCCTTTTTATTATTAAATATATTTTATTATTATTATTTTTTTATTTTATTTTTTATTTTATAATTTGCCTCGGGGGCCCCAATAAATGTTGAAATTATTTCAATTATTATACTAGCACATTCTTAAATAAAAAATATATAAAAAAAGATAAAATGTTCATTATTTTAGTGAAGATAAAATAATCACAAATAAATAACATGACTTTCTAAAAAAAACTTTATATTTTAAAATAAATGCACACCATTAAACTGACAGCATATGAGTTTAATTATTAAAACAGAAGTACTAGAGGTACATATCAACTTAAAGGAGGGCTTTTAAATCATATGTTGGGGCTCCTTTGGCTGAAACACTGAAATCCCCATATCTTCTTGACTTTGTAATATCCTCTTTGTTTTATTTGCTGCTTGAGCATTTGTCCATCAGGTATACTGGATAGTTGCAGTAATGTCTTCAGCTTGGCCCTCAACACCAGATAAGAAGAAGATATAAGCAGGGAAGAGGATAGTTTAAAGCACTGGAAACAGCACCCCTGACTCAACATTTCCAGGAAGTCTAAGACCCTTTAAACTCTCAGTGGAGCCTTCATGAACGCAGGGAAATATGTCAGAGTTGACATTTAGACATTTGGAGGAGTTTGATGTAGATGATGTCTGTTTTTGGTGCAGGAGTGGAGGTGGCTGTGCTCAAAGGTTGTTTGAAGGAGCGTGAAATGAGATACTGAGAAGGATAGAGGTGGTTGTTGTTCCCCCTGCACTGGGAGTAGGTGTTGGAGTCATTGGCATGGAAATGGTTCTGAAAGGAAGCCCTTCATTAGGCAAGTGAGGCAGTAGTGGGTGGAGGTGTTATCTTATGCCAGCTTTATGTGGGCTTGACCTCACACCCTTCCGTCTGTCCGGTTAAATGTATGCACTAATAATCCCATGTGTTACTGAGCATCAAGAAGATCCTTTAAGAAACCCTAACCTTGAATTCATTTTAAGTTGCTTCGGATGAAAGCATCTGCCAATTGAAATTGTAAATGTGACAGTGCAATCATATTTGTATCGACTGCGACACTGCAATAGTTTAATGCAAAAATGCTTTATTTTAAGAGACTTTTACATACATTTCTATAGTTTTACATGCGTGGCTCTAGAAACGGCAGTGTTACATGTTCCATTTCCAGGAAGTACTAGTAAAATCTAAACCTTGAATGCATTTTACGCCACTTTGGATGAAAGCGTCTGCCAAATGAAATTGTAAATGTGACACATAATGAAGGCAGTAATCATATACAAGAGAAGTCCACGTTTGCATCTTTGTAAAACTGGGCCTGTAACAAAAATTGGAAAATGTTGGATTATATTTAGATTTTTCTGCTTTAAACTGTCTTCAGATAAACTCATGATTATAGTAAAGACTTAGGTAAAAGCTGTTTTATGTGCTGGTTCCGAAATTTTTCTTTAGTAGACAGGTTGATTCTTTAATACAATGTTAAGGTTTAAGATTAGTCTTACAATTTGTTTTAAAAATGTTGCAGTTCCTAAGTTACAAACTAATGTACCCATCTGGATTGACTAGGTCTTTTATTTGAACATTTTGACGTATTTTTGGGCGAGTATTCAATTTAGACTGCACCGAAATATTATATTATATCACATCTAGTGGCTTAGTTTTTGCCTTAATCCAGAAGCTCATGTTTTGTTTGACTTCATTTGCGGGGACTGTGATCGCCCTGGGCACCAGTGGTGAATCTGGCACGATGAATAGCTGGACAGACGTGGCCAGGAAAGGGCTGCAGTCCAGAAAGCATTCGTACACAAAGCCCTGGGCACAGAACCCGCTCTGGCTGCAAAATGGAAGCACGCCAGCAGCTCTCCAGGCCTTGGTTGACTGATGGGTGCTGGAGAAGTTGATGTTTTGTAGGATAATGTTGTCCTTCACCTAGTTTTCTCCTGGTTTTCTAAATGGACCTTCTTGGCACTGTGTGCATGTTTGTGTGTCCTCAGTAAGAACTCTATATTTTGTTGTGGCAGGAAACTTGAAGGAGTGGTGTTTAACTGCAGCTGCAATATCCGTTGGATCCAGCTGTGGCAGCAGCGAGGTGAAGCCGGGCTCCATAACCAGCACCTGTTCTGCAATAACGGTGTCTTCAAGATCCCTCTACAGCGCATGAACATCTCTCACTGTGGTATGGGACATTAAATGGACAAAAACAGACATTTTTTTAAATATCATTCATGTTCTGCAAAAGAAAATCATCAAGTTATACAGGTTTGGATTGAAATGAATGTGAGTAAATAATGACAATCGTCATCCAAATTCTTCAACAGCATTTGAGGCGATTCTTCTGTTGTTTTTCATACCGTGACTGCTTGTCTATTCCCCACCAAGATTTGCCGGAGATCAGCGTAAGTCACAGTAACCTGACAGTGATGGAAGGTGACAGGGTGACAATCACCTGTAATGGGTCAGGAGTGCCGGTACCAGAAGTGGATTGGACTGTTGGTGGACTGCACTCCATTAACACTCATCAAGTAAGGCAGACTTTTGCATGTAGCCTTTTGACTTGCAATCAACATGGATTTTATGTACAGTACAGACCAATAGTTTGGACACACCATCTCATTCAAATAATTTTCTTTATTTTCATGAGTATGAAAATTGTAGATTCACACTGAAGGCATCAAAACTATGAATCAACACATGTGGAATTATAAATGGAATTATATACATAACAAAAAAGTGTGAAACAACTGAAAATCTGTCATATTCAAGGTTCTTCAAAGTAGCCACCTTTTACTTTGATTATTGCTTTGCACACTCTTGGCATTCTCTTGATGAGCTTCAAGAGGTAGTCACCTCAAATGGTCTTCCAACAGTCTTGAAGGAGTTCCCCGAGAGATGCTTAGCACTTGTTGGCCATTTTGCCTTCTGTCTGTGGTCCAGCTCACCCCTAAACCATCTGGATTGGGTTCAGGTCCGGTGTCTGTGGAGGCCAGGTCATCTGGCGCAGCACCACATCACTCTCCTTCTTGGTCAAATAGCCCTTGATGCCTTCAGTGTGACTCTACAA
This sequence comes from Carassius auratus, assembly GCF_003368295.1. NCBI lineage: Eukaryota > Metazoa > Chordata > Actinopteri > Cypriniformes > Cyprinidae > Carassius > Carassius auratus. Next base: position 103,305 of record NW_020524288.1, read on the forward strand.
TTTTCATAGTCATGAAAAAAAAAAAGAAAACTCTTTGAATGAGAAGGTGTGTCCAAACTTTTGGTCTGTACTGTACCTCTTAAGGACCTTAGTCAAGGTAGATGGCATATTTAAAACAGTAGACAAAGCAACATTGGAAAACTGTTGGGAGACCAACAAGATTAATCCAGTTAAAACCAGCAAACTGTTCTTTTTTTCAGCTGTATAGACAGTACTACCTTTTTAAATGGACTATACGTCTATCCCTAACAGTCACGGTTTCATGTTTAAAATTAAATATGCAGTTTACCCAATATAAGATCCATTAAATCACTCACTCGAGCCTTACAGTGGCTAGTATACACCATAAACCATTTGTTGAATCTGTGCAAGCTTGGTTGTGTTTCCAATAGCTATTGTGTCCTCCTCTCTTCTAGTCCAATCAATATCCACCGAATGTTCACTCCATCAACTTAACTCTGGTCAACATCAGCCGAGACGATAACAGCTTCATGCTGACCTGCATTGCAGAGAATATAGTTGGGATGACTAATGCCTCAATACAGCTTTCAGTGCAGTGTAAGTGCTCCTTTTCTTGTTCTCTGTCTCTGGAATGCCTTTACATTGAGCCTCAATGCCTCTAATGTGCCAATTCTACCTTACAGCCTCTGTCTAGCTCACATAACTGGCTTTGTCTGCCTCTTTAGCTTATTACTATCACTATTGGTACTGTGCTTCATGGCTACCAACTCGGTTTCTTAATTTGTATTGCTTTTTATTTAAAGAAGTAGGCATTTAGGGAGGTGAGATCACTGGAAAGTTTTTTGAAGTGAGTACTATTGATCAAAATGGCTCTGAGGAATGCAGAATCAATGCGACAAAAAGGTAGAGGTGAAGTGTGTAATTTTTATTATTAAAATACTTTTTATTTTTCTAGCTTAGCATGTAGGCACCTAAAACTAAGCCGTTGCGTCGGTTGGTTTTGCTCAAAAGTGTAAAGACTGTGGTTTGTGGTGCTTTCAAAACATCTTTGTCTGTTTTAGTATTCCGATCTAGCCAGCTTAGCAACTGGTTCATCCAATGGTGTGAGTTTGGGGCGGGTCTGCCTGATGGACTGACCAATGGCAGAGAGAAAGAGAGATAGAGGGTGTTCTGGAAACCTGTTCGACAACAGATTGTTTCAACACACTTTTATGGCAATTAGCTTTTTTACATTTTAGTGAAATGATAGGTAATTCTTATGAATTCATCTTATTTATAAACTTTTGTATTGACACTTAGGGTTGGCCCTATGGTTAAGGGGGGCCCCCACCACCCCACCTCAAAATGGAATGTTTCCATACAAATCACGTTATGAAATCATACAAAATCGCTACCTAGTAAAATATTTTTTTTTCATGTAATTGGGTTGTATTGTTTTGTAGTTCTGTTTAGTGATGTTAGCAGCACAGAAATGACACACTACGTGTTAAATGTGGTTTTGTATATTAGCTGCGTTTAATTAATAGTAGTATTTAATGTAGCCAATTATGGTACAAATGGCTGCTTTGTTGAATTAAATAAATAAAAAATGGAATAAATAATGAAAAAAAAAATCTAAGTGAGGCTAATGAAATTTGTTAACAAATAATGCAGAATTTCTTCATCAGAAATAGCCCTACTCCTACAAAAAAGAAATCTCAGGTTCTACACAACCCAGCATGTTGTAGGAAATTCATTTGTGTAGTTTATTGATCTGTGATAGTGAGGGCTGTTCTTCATCTAGACTTTTCACATGAAAAAAGGCTGTAAATGAAATATTAAAAAGATTTATCAATGTTATCAAGTTTTAGTGTGGAGCAGGCAACATGATTGCTTTGTGGCAGAGTTAGGTGGTGCATTTTCTGTGTTTGTGCATCGGGAAGGGTATGCATGGGGTCTTAGGAATCAGAAACTTAAAAATGTTCATTGTTTTTGTTCACTTAAAATGTGTTTTGTGCCTTATACCACTCTTGGAAAAAAAAATCAATGCACATTGCATTTTTAGCAGAAAAAAAAGGACGTTTATTTTTCCCATATAGGGGCAGGCATGCAAAAAAATAGTTATCCCAAATGAAAAAGAAAATGAAAGAAACAACAACCCTGAGGCAATAGGCTACTCATGAAAATGAGCAAAAAGAAACTATGCCTCTAATCAAAATGTAAATAGTAACCCTGAGAATCAAACCAAACAAATCCAAAAAAGTGAAAAGGCCGAGAACAATGACAGACTCTGCCTCAAATAAGGATAATATATAAAGATGTGGCTCCAGTAAGAAAACACAACAGGATGATATACAATAAACAGTAATTAAATGAAGCAATACATAAATCTTAACTCCAGAACTGACTAACCAGCAAGAAGACCTACTAAATGAAGACCACTTTGAATTTACTTGTGCCTTTGTGCTAAGTTAAAATTCCATAAATTATATTAAATAATATTAAAATAAAATATTGAATTCAATTGTTTTCAGATGTACCTGTAAAGCATGTGATGCTTTGACATAAATAAAATTTAAAAAACCAAATTGAAAAAATAAACAATAACTATGGATACAGTAAGAAAACACAATACAGCATCACAATATCCAACGACAGCTGTTTCCACCCACTTGGAATGAAGTAAGGCAATTAAAGACCTTTAAAGAAACACAGCAAGATAAAATTACAATGTAATGTGGAGGCTGCAGTGTTGCATCCAGTATTTACAATTTATACTGAATGGTGTTGGCCAACAACAGTGCAACATGATTCTTCCCACACTCAATATTTATTGACTCTGTAAGATTTGCTTAGAGTGGCAAATTCTGTGGAAATAGGAGAAAGTCAGTCAGTCTCTCTCTTTCTCTCTCTCACAATCCTTAAAGCTGCAGTAGGTAACTTTTGTAAATATATATTTTTTTCATATTTGTTAAACCTGTCATTATGTCCTGACAGTAGAATATGAGACAGATAATCTGTGAAAAAAATCAAGCTCCTCTGGCTCCTCCCAGTGTTCCTATTGCCATTTGCAGAAAGTCATGCGCTCCCAGTAAAAAATAACCAATCAGAGCTGCGGTCCGTAACTTTGTTTGTGTTCAAAAATGTAGAAAAATGTATATAATAAGTAAGTACACCATGAATCCATTTTCCAAACCGTGTTTTTAGCTTGTCCTGATCACTAGGGATGCACCTATAATAAGTGTTTATATTCAGACTATTTTAGATTGCTTCGGGGGTACCGTGCGAGTAACCCAGGACCTTTGTGATTCTTCATAGACATAAACAGAGAGAAGTGTTCTGGCTACGATGTCTTCCGCAAGACGCAAGCAGTTCTGTTTATTAACCGCTAGAGCGTCAAAAGTTCCTACCGCAGCTTTAAGGCTGGAGCAAAATTTTAAAAATAAATAAAATAGAGAATGTTAATCAGATAAAAGTTTATATGTAAATTACCATTACCATTAGAAAGTTTGGGGTGGCAAGATTTCCAAAAGGTTTTTTTTTATTTTATGCAACTAAGTCTAAGTCTTTTATGCACACTAAGTATGTATGTATTTGATTGAAAAAATCTCTCCAGTCCAGTCCATTCTTCAGAATCATCCTAATTTCTTGCTCAAGCAACATTTATTATTATCAGTCTATAAGACAGTTTTGCTACTGAAGGTTTGTGGATTCTGTGTACCTTCAAAGTTCAAATAGCATTTAGTTGAAAAATACATTTTTTAACATTATATATGGATTTACTGACACTTTTGATCAATTTAATGTGTCCTTGCTAAAAAAAAAAAAAAAAAAAAATCATGCAGGCTTCAAACATTTGAATATTACTGTATTATTACATTTTTTTTTTTACATTTTATATATCATATTAATAACTTATTCTAGAAGAAATTTGTGAAAATATCTGTTTTCATGTAAGAATTCTGTATTTATCGAATCACTGATTCGATCCCTGATGAAAGTATAATATGGACGACATATTTACG
>NW_020524289.1:0-12500 GCF_003368295.1 Carassius auratus
CCGTCCAGGCTAACTCTCCAATTTCTCATGTCTCTTTAGCTGATATTACAACATCATATCAATTACTTCACGTATTGACCAGAAACAAAGCAACCTCAATATCTCTTTTCAGGCCTTTCGCTCTCGAACAAACTATTACAGTATTTTATCTTAACCTTTAAGTACTTTAAATATGTAAGACTTCTAATTCAGTAGCCACTATACTGTGTGTAAATATCTAGAATAACAACAGGAAATGGTCAAACTATTTGTCTTAAAAATCATTGTGTTTATGATTATGGCAAATAAATAATAATACAAGTTTCTTATCTGAACTTTTCCTGGGCATATGCGCAGATCAGTATCAGTAATAAAAATTTGCATTTTTCCTGTCATAATCAGTTACATAAACCTGCAGTGTAAACTGTGTTATCTGTCAGGTTATGTGTTGAGATGAATTGTCAGTTTGTTCCCAAACACATTTGTTTCCTCAAACATCAGTCTGTCACTATGCAAAATCACATGCAAGAAGACAAAAGGTTGATTAAGATATAACGGCATTTAAAAAATCTATATTATACTGTGTGTTAGATTTAATTACAGTATAATACTTACAATTTTGATTGAATACTTTAATATTTTAATATTTCTAAAATATAATAATTTAAATGAATAATAATAAAAATAATATAAATAATATAATAATAAATATAATAATAAATAATTAATTTTAATTTTAAATTTAATTTAATATTCATAGCTTAACAAAATAAACAAACAAAAAAAATTATTCATTATTTGCTTAGTTATTTATTTTCATTAAGACTGTACTCAAATATTGCTTAAAATAATACACAGATATTTCAAAACCCAATTTTTTTGCTTGTTTAAACAAAACTACTAATTTAATTTCATCAACATATAATTTTTTAATATGTTTTACCCTCATTTCTTTGCTTATTTTAGCCCACTTTTGGTTCATTAATTTGATTATTTTGGTATTATCTATTATTCGCTATATTACATGTTAAAACTACTCACTTTTAATGTTAAAATCATAAATTATTGAATTAATCATTTATTTTTTATTATCGTTTATTATCAATTAATTAATCATTAATTAATGCATAGATACATAAACTGTAAAAAAAATCTGTAAAATATACAGTAAAAAAAACATAAAAACAAACAAAACAAAACACAGTTTTAAGTTTTTAAAAAGGTTTTACCTTAAATTTACAGTTTAATACTGTCATTTAACTGGTATAATGTTAATATACCGACTTATTGAAGTACTGAAATCTGTTTTTTACCTCTGTAATATACTGGTAACCACTGAAAGCAGGTTGTGATGAGAAAGTCACGTGATGAAACAAAGCCCATCACAAGCAGCTTTTAAATAATAAGATACATAGAAGATGCACAGTATGATTCATCATGGTGAGACTCATTAAACTGAAATATGCAATAAACATAAATTTAACAACATAAAACCCTAATAAACATAAAAGATAAGAAAAAAAAAAAGAAGATACAGTTATTTCAAATAAAAAAAACATAAAATTCAAACAAAATTTTAAATGCAACGCAGAGAATTCTGGGAACTTTCTGAAAATTCTGGGAATTTTACAGGAAATTAACATTAACTATTTTATATTTACAGGTTTGTTTTTTTACAGTTAAAATCAAAGTAATTGTTTTTACAGTGAATACATAAAGTGCCCTTGAGCAAAGCACTGAACCCAATTACTAATTCTGAGTATGGGTTGCCATACTTGGCAAATGTCATGACTTTCACTTTCACTAAAGAGTGTAACGCAATCTGATGGGTTCAAGGTCATTACAGCTTCTAACACCTCCAGACTTATCTTTAATTATTTCAGAAGAAATGAAACTATGGTTCTGTTGAAACACAATGTTTCATGCACCCAGTGTGTGAGTGTGAGTGTCATAAAACCTTATAAACCTTACAACAATATAGTATATTAAAGTGATCATACAAACTGTATTGGTTCTAGTTACCGAATGTAAATATGTACAGATAATACAGCATTTGAAGATATACAAAGTATGTATGCGGTTCTTTCTTCTGCAGAACAAAAGAAGATATTTAAAGACTTTGGGGGCACAAACAACACTGAACCCCAGTCACTTTCATTTTATTGACAAACACACACACAGACAAACTAACAAACACAAGGACATTTTTAACATATCTATTTTTGTGCTCCACTGAAGAAAGTAAGTCAAACAGGTTTGGAATGACATGAATAAATGATAACAGATTTGTCATTTTTGGGTGAACTGTCCCATTAAAACGGTTTAGTAGACTACAATTCCTTATCAGACATCCCTTTGTCTTATAAATTACGTAAGTTTCTGATTCCAGAAATGTGTTTAACTTCTGTTACACTTTAATATGCTCATAAAGACACACATCTTCTAATTAAGCTATAAAATGAGCGCTGAAACAGACACTGTTTCCTTAACGGATCGGCACATAGTTTGTTTTTCAATATTTGCATTTCAGTTATCACAAATTTGTATTTTTATAGTTACACAGACAAAGGTACAAATTGTAACTGTAATACATCAGATTATAAAGGACAAGTGCTGGTTATTGATCACAGTTCGATTCGATTGGTTTCAGTTTTTGCTTAAGGATAAAAACTGTCTTTCGGCTAATGCTGTACTTGGAATCCTCATTAAACATTACTACTTACTATGGTGGTGTTTATTTTAAGCTAAAATTAACATGTTAATCACAAACTGTCAAATTTAATCGTTATTTGTTTTATATAAAATAATCTTGCACTGTCCTCCTTTTATAACATTATCATTTAAATTTCTCTCAGAGCATATGACAAAATTCTTGTGAAAATTCTTCTCCGTCTTGCGATGAATGAAAGAGATTTTACTTTTCACACTTAATTTAGTCGCCACATATTATCAATCCAGTTAGGTCACATTATACCTATTTTAATCATTTCATGTTTTTGCTAGTTGCAACAATATATTCAAGTTAATACAATAAACAATATATTCAAGTTGGCTTTCTATTTATATCTTGGGCCTGAGCAATACCTGAGCAAAGCCATTTAGCAGCTACTTCAAACAGCTGAAATATCGAATGTGACCTTAAGTTATTTCAGAATAGTGAGGTTAGGAATACTGAATATGAGTTTGTGGTTAAAGAGTTCACCCAAAAATGTTATGATTACAGAATTGTAATTTTTGGGCGAACTATCCCTTTAAGAAGCCTAGTTGCAAAAATTGATGTAATTCTTAACTGGTGGGGTGAAGAAACCATAAACAGTAAAAGAAATGGACACAGAGACCCCTCTGGATTCAACGGAGACAAGTGAAGTCATTTAGAGGCACACACTTCCTGGAGGTCGAGCGAACTGCGCAGACATAAACTGAGCTTGATGACATATATGTCACGTGAGCAACCTGTCTGACAATTGTAAGTCTTCTAATCGCTGTGCAAAAGAAATCTGAATCACCCACCGAATCTTGCAGATGTTGTTGAATAATTTTGTCCTGTTGCTTTTATGGACTCTCTATGGGCTTCACCCTTGACTTCATGCCTCCACGTCCCCCCGATAGCCTCATAGACAGTGAAAGATTGTCTGCGAGCTTCTCCTCCTCTCCATACGGTAATTTCTCTACTGTACGACAGAGAGTCGCAGGTCATGATGCAATCATTAGCCTATTTTTACAAAAACTGCTTCTACGGGACCATAATGTAAGATACAAGGTAATGGAGCCTTTTATACATTTTCGTGTTTCTTTAGAAATAATTAATGGACAAATGGAGTCTTTAAACGCCTCAGATGCAAAGTTATTCGCTGTCAAAGTGACGCCAAAATGAATGGAAGTCAATGGAATGCTAACAGCAGGTGGGGGTCCGCTAGCCAATGGCTGCGCCCAGGGTGCTTCAATAAAATATGAAACCCTGCCCCCCTGGAAGAAACCCTGACCATTACTAATATGACCGATTATGTAATTATACAAGCCTGAATTTTAATTTCCTGAAATGTAACTCGTTTCATTCATTTTTACTTTTTTCTCCTAAAGACCCATCTTTCTTTATTACTAAAGGACACTGATGAGATTTTGTTCAGAAAAACAAGTGCTAAAGTTTAAAAGTGGCAATATATGTTTATGCAGTATGATTGATTGAAATACTGTTATATTTAAAAATTGCATTTAGCATTAATTAACAGCAGGTGGAAACAGATAACGTTTGTTATCACCTAAAGAACAGCTCAATAATTTTTTTTTCAATAATTGTGTTTTATCAATTAGTTGTCCCTCTTCTTATAATGCATCAGCTGTTTTTGTATTTGCATGTAAAAAACTTTTTTTAAAAACTTGGCACATGTATTGTATTTGCAATACTACAGCCACAAAAGGGGTGCTTGAAACTCTTCAAGAGTTTTGTTTCATTGACTCTCACAGTGGCACAAAGCAAAATCCAGCAGGATACAATGAAATGATAGTGGGGTATGATGATATGATACTTTCTATTGATATTATATATATAAAAAATAAGAAGAAACATAGTTATTTCAAAGAACAACTTCATTTTCAAACAGAATTTGAAATGCAACGCAGAAAATTCTGGGAATTTTACAGGAAATTAACATTAACTATTTAACAGGTTTGTTTTTTTTAAAGTTAAAATCAAAGTAATTGTTTTTACAGTGCATACATAAAGTGCCCTTGAGCAAAGCACTGAACCCTCAGTTGCTCACCTGGCGCTGATCTATAGCTGCCCACTGCTCCAGGTGTGTGTTCACAGTGTGTTCACTTCTCAACGCTGTGTGTGTGTGCACTTGAATGGGTTAAATGCAGAGCACTAATTCTGAGTATGGGTTACTATACTTGGCAAATGTCACGACTTCCACTTTCACTAAAGAGTGTAACGCAATCTAATGGGTTCAAGGTCATTACAGCTTCTAACACCTCCAGACTTATCTTTAATTATTTCAGAAGAAATGAAACTATGGTTCTGTTGAAACACAATGTTTCATGCACCCAGTGTGTGAGGGTGGGTGTCATAAAACCTTATAAACCTTACAACAATATAGTATATTAAAGTGATCATACAAACTGTATTGGTTCTAGTTACCGAATGTAAATATGTACAGATAATACAGCATTTGAAGATATACAAAGTATGCATGCGGTTCTTTCTTCTGCAGAACAAAAGAAGATATTTAAAGACTTTTGGGGCACAAACAACACTGAACCCCAGTCACTTTCATTTTATGGACAAACACACACACAGACAAACTAACAAACACAAGGACATTTTTAACATATCTATTTTTGTGCTCCACTGAAGAAACGAAGTCAAACAGGTTTGGAATGACATGAATAAATGATAACAGATTTGTCATTTTTGGGTGAACTGTCCCATTAAAACAGTTTAGTAGACTGCAATTCCTTATCAGACATCCCTTTGTCTTATAAATTACGTAAGTTTCTGATTCCAGAAATGTGTTTAACTTAAACACATGTGTTTAAAGGTACAAAGTGTAACTGTAAAACATCAGATGATAAAGGACAAGTGCTGGGTATTGATCACAGTTCGATTCGATTTGGTTTCAGTTTTTGCTTAAGGATAAAAACTGTCTTTCGGCTAATGCTGTACTTGGAATCCTCATTAGACATTACTACTTACTATGGTGGTGTTTATTTTAAGTTAAAATTAACTGTGTAATCACAAACTGTCAAATTTAATCGTTATTTGTTTTATATAAAATAATCTTGCACTGTCCTCCTTTTATAACATTATCATTTAAATTTCTCTCAGAGCATATGACAAAATTCTTGTGAAAATTCTTCTACATCTTGCGATGAATGAAAGAGATTTTACTTTTCACACTTATTTTACTCGCCACATATTATCAATCCAGTTAGGTCACATTATACCTATTTTAATCATTTCATGTTTTAGCTAGTTGCAACAATATATTCAAGTTAATACAATAAACAATATATTCAAGTTGGCTTTCTATTTATATCTTGGCTCCTCATCACCATCTTAAAAGTATTTTCATGTAAACTTGTATTCGATATTTATAAAGTAAAGATATACAATGAAATCTTTTGTCAAGCCCTGCCCAGATTTGACCTGAGCAAAGCCATTTAGCAGCTACTTCAAACAGCTGAAATATCGAATGTGACCTTAAGTTATTTCAGAATAGTGAGGTTAGGAATACTGAATATGAGTTTGTGGTTAAAGAGTTCACCCAAAAATGTTATGATTACAGAATTGTAATTTTTGGGCGAACTATCCCTTTAAGAAGCCTAGTTGCAAAAATTGATGTAATTCTTAACTGGTGGGGTGAAGAAACCATAGACAGTAAAAGAAATGGACACAGAGACCCCATTGGATTCAACGGAGACAAGTGAAGTCATTTGGGGCACGCACTTCCTGGAGGTCGAGCGAACTGCGCAGACATAAACTGAGCTTGATGACATATATGTCACGTGAGCAACCTGTCTGACAATTGTAAGTCTTCTAATCGCTGTGCAAAAGAAATCTGAATCACCCACCGAATCTTGCAGATGTTGTTGAATAATATTGTCCTGTTGCTTTTATGGACTCTCTATGGGCTTCACCCTTGACTTCATGCCTCCACGTCCCCCCGATAGCCTCATAGACAGTGAAAGATTGCCTGCGAGCTTCTCCTCCTCTCCATACGGTAATTTCTCTGCTGTACGACAGAGAGTCGCAGGTCATGATGCAATCATTAGCCTATTTTTACAAAAACTGCTTCTACGGGACCATAATGTAAGATACAAGGTAATGGAGCCTTTTATACATTTTCGTGTTTCTTTAGAAATAATTAATGGACAAATGGAGTCTTTAAACGCCTCAGATGCAAAGTTATTCGCTGTCAAAGTGACGCCAAAATGAATGGAAGTCAATGGAATGCTAACAGCAGGTGGGGGTCCGCTAGCCAATGGCTGCGCCCAGGGGGGCTTCAATAAAATATGAAACCCTGCCCCCCTGGAAGAAACCCTGACCATTACTAATATGACCGATTATGTAATTATACAAGCCTAAATTTTAATTTCCTGAAATGTAACTCGTTTCATTTATTTTTACTTTTTTCTCCTAAAGACCCATCTTTCTTTATTACTAAAGGACACTGATGAGTTTTTGTTCAGAAAAACAAGTGCTAAAGTTTAAAAGTGGCAATATATGTTTATGCATTATGATTGATTGAAATACTGTTATATTTAAAAATTGCATTTAGCATTAATTAACAGCAGGTGGAAACAGATAACGTTTGTTATCACCTAAAGAACAGCTCAATAATTTTTTTTTCAATAATTGTGTTTTATCAATTAGTTGTCCCTCTTCTTATAATGCATCAGCTGTTTTTGTATTTGCATGTAAAAAACTTTTTTAAAAACTTGGCACATGTATTGTATTTGCAATACTACAGCCACAAAAGGGTGCTTGAAACTCTTCAAGAGTTTTGTTTCATTGACTCTCACAGTGGCACAAAGCAAAATCCAGCAGGATACAATGAAATGATAGTGGGGTATGATGATATGATACTTTCTATTGATATTATATATATAAAAAATAAGAAGAAACATAGTTATTTCAAAGAACAACTTCATTTTCAAACAGAATTTGAAATGCAACGCAGAAAATTCTGGGAATTTACAGGAAATTAACATTAACTATTTAACAGGTTTGTTTTTTTTTACAGTTAAAATCAAAGTAATTGTTTTTACAGTGCATACATAAAGTGCCCTTGAGCAAAGCACTGAACCCTCAGTTGCTCACCTGGCGCTGATCTATAGCTGCCCACTGCTCCAGGTGTGTGTTCACAGTGTGTTCACTTCTCAACGCTGTGTGTGTGTGCACTTGAATGGGTTAAATGCAGAGCACTAATTCTGAGTATGGGTTACTATACTTGGCAAATGTCACAACTTCCACTTTCACTAAAGAGTGTAATGCAATCTAATGGGTTCAAGGTCATTACAGCTTCTAACACCTCCAGACTTATCTTTAATTATTTCAGAAGAAATGAAACTATGGTTCTGTTGAAACACAATGTTTCATGCACCCAGTGTGTGAGGGTGGGTGTCATAAAACCTTATAAACCTTACAACAATATAGTATATTAAAGTGATCATACAAACTGAATTGGTTCTAGTTACCGAATGTAAATATGTACAGATAATACAGCATTTGAAGATATACAAAGTATGTATGCGGTTCTTTCTTCTGCAGAACAAAAGAAGATATTTAAAGACTGTTGGGTCACAAACAACACTGAACCCCAGTCACTTTCATTTTATGGACAAACACACACACAGACAAACTAACAAACACAAGGACATTTTTAACATATCTATTTTTGTGTTCCACTGAAGAAAGTAAGTCAAACAGGTTTGGAATGACATGAATAAATGATAACAGATTTGTCATTTTTGGGTGAACTGTCCCATTAAAACGGTTTAGTAGACTACAATTCCTTATCAGACATCCCTTTATCTTATAAATTACGTAAGTTTCTGATTCCAGAAATGTGTTTAACTTCTGTTACACTTTAATATGCTCATAAAGACACACACCTTCTAATTAAGCTATAAAATGAGCGCTGAAACAGACACTGTTTCATTCAGCTCCTGATCAACGATGGATCTGCAAATCTCACTTTTTCTTCTGTTCGTTCTCTTCACTGCAGGTACAAAGACAAATAGTGTTTGTAATGTTATTGAGATTATTAATGCAGATTATTGATGTGTCTCTTTTTTTTTTACTAAAGGACACTCTTTCAGCTGTTATGAGTGTGTTAGTATGACGGGTTCTTGTTCGGATCAAAAGGTAAAAACATGTCCCAGTGGATTCTCCAAGTGCACGAGTTTAACAACAGTTACACAAGTTGGTAAGTCCAATATGACGGATTGAAATGTAACATGTCACAGAACTTCTACAAATTTTTACAGATTCAAATCCAAAATATTCTATAGAGATTTCTGATATTTCATTTGTTTACTCTCTGATACAATTTGAATCTAAAGATGAGAAGAATTATAAATGTTGACATACATATAAATCAATTTTCCATCAAAAATAATGTGCACTGTAGATCAGTTTTTTTCTGAATCATTCATGTTTTTACTGTAGGTGGCATTAACCAGAAGATAAAAGATTGTACTCCTGACTGTGTAAATGGATCCATGAACCTCGGGATTGTGGGGACGACGTCAGTGTGCTGTAACACAGACCTGTGTAACGTCAAAGACGCTCCAGGTATTGTCTGATTTACTGACCATATACAAATGATCATCTTTAAAGTCAAAACTCGCTCTACTTCCAAAGGACAGTGTGTACTATACTTCAAATCATAATTAACAAATAGAAGTTTCGGTAACACTTTAGAATAAGGTTCCATTAGTTAATGTTAGTTAATGTATTAATTAACATGAACAAACAATGAATTATACATTTATTACTGTATTTATTCATCTTCGTTAATGTTAGTTAATGAAGATACAGTTATTCATTGTTAGTTCATGGTAATTCACAGTGCACTAACTAATGTTAACAAGCACAACTTTTGATTTAAATAATGCATTAGTAAATTTTGAAATTAACATGAACTAAGACTTATAAATGCTGTAAAAGGATTGTTCTTGCTTAGTTCATGTTAACGAAAGTAGTTAATTAACATTAACTAATGGAACCTTCTAAAGTGTTACCGAAGTTTCTTGTCAGATTAGGTCATTTTTCTTCGTTGCCTGCTTAAGGTTATAGTCTTTGGCCCTGGTGAAAATTCAGGGAGCAGAAGAATCGAACTGGACAACATTGCTCTTTATAATTCTGGGATCAGAGTCTCAAATTTGATTAAAAAAAAAAAAAAAATGCTGTTATTAGTAACTGTTTTTTTTTTTCAAATACTGCTTCTCTCCAAAATAAAATCTTTTCTCTCTGTGAAAAATGTAGAGATTGCTATCCATGCGCTCATTACATCTCACTTGGACTATTGCAACTCTCTTTATCTTGGCATTTCAAAAAAAAAAAAAAAAAAAAAAAAAAAAAAAAGGACAATGTACATTTGATCATGTTACACAAATTTTGAAATCGTTGCATTGGTTACCTGTGCATCTTAGAATTTGCTTAAAAATTATTTTCTATGTTTTTAAAACTATAAATAATCTGGCACCGAGCTCTCTATCATACAATCCTACACGAAATCTGAGCTCTGATGAACAAAGACTTCTCTCTGTCCCCAGATCACAGTTAAAGCATAGAAGGGATAGAGCTTTTGCAGATGCTGGCAGCCTTCCAGCCTATATCAGATCGGCACAATGCTTAAATGTTTTTAAATCATCTCTTAAAACAATAAAATAAAAGATTACTTGTTTTCCTCCTGTAGATCCCGGCTCGAATTCCCCCAATGGAATGAAATGTTACTCTTGCGATGAGAAGACCTGCTCAAACATACTGAGTTGTTCGGGGAGTGAAGACCGCTGCATTACAGCAACAGGTGAGAATCTGCTAAAGGAAGAAGAAAGAAGATTAAAGTTGTCTGTTGCTGTTGTTTTTAATCTCTCTAATGTTTAAATATGTAATTTTTATCATATATACCAGTAAAACTTAAACTCAACCTGTGTTTTCTTTCTTTTTTATCAGAGAGCATCGAAGGCCAGTCAGTGGTTGTGAAAGGTTGTGTCTCTAAAGCTTTGTGTGATACCAGAAGATCGGTTAGAGATGTTCGGAGCATCTCATGTTGTGAGGGGAACCTGTGTAACAGTGCTAATGGTGTCTCTCAGAGCTTCCTGTTCCTCTGCTGTTCTCTGTTCTCCTTCATCCTGCTGCACTGAATCCAGAAGATCTTCTACAATGAGACACTGAATATAAAGCATCTATTTTCTATAACCTATGCATTTTTTTATTTGATTTGATTTGATTTGAATTTTCTTGTGGCATTCTGATGTGACATTTATGAAGTAAAATATTAAATCAGCTGTTCCTGGGGTCATATTTAATAAAGCCTGTAATACTGCAAAGACAACCAAAGATATACAGCAACAATTAAAAAAAAATGTCTTTCTTAAAAAATGATTCCATCATTATTGTGTTCAGAGGAAACGTGAAAGATAATTATTTAATTATTGAAATAAATAGTTTGTGTTACAATATTTGCATTTCAAGTATCACAAATGTTCTTTTTACAGTTACAGACACAAAGGTACAAAGTGTAACTGTAGTACATAAGAAGATAAAGGACACGTGCTGGTTATTGATCACAATTCGATTTTTCTTCAGGATTTAGTCTTTAGTCTTTCGGCTAATGCTATAAACTTACTAAAATTGGGGTTTTTAAAGTTATGCGATGAATGAAAGAGATTTTACTTTTCACACTTACTTTAGTCGCCACATATTATCAATCCAGTTAGGTCACATTAAACCTATTTTAATCGTCTACGTATTATACCTACACTTTATACCTATTTTAATGTTTTAGCTAGTTGCAACAATATGTTCCAGTTAAAATAATATAAACTAATCTTGGCTTTCTACTTCTATCTTGGCTCCTCATCACCAAGACGGCTGATCTTTAAAAGTATTTTTATATAAACTTGCATTCGACTGTAAGGTGCAAAGGTTTATAAAGTAAAGATGACCAATGAAAGCCCTGCCCATATTTGACCTGAGCAAAGCCATTTAGCAGCTACTTCAAACAGCTGAAAATGTGATTTCAGAATAGGAGGTTAGGGATGCTGAACATGAGTGTGTGGTTAAAGAGATAGTTCTAGTAGTTTCTACAGTAGAACCATCTCTTTAAGAAGCCTAGTTGCAAAAATCCATGTAATTCTTAACAGGTTTGCTGATAAAACCCTTCATATTCCTAATATGACCAATTATGTAGTTATACAAGCCTAAATTTTTATTTCCTGAAATGTTACTCGTTTCATTCATTTCTAAAGATCATAGCAATTCACTGCTTTTATTCTATTCATTTTTTCACTGCAGGTGCAAAGTCTAATCATGTTTTAATTGTTGTTTGGTACAAATACAGATATCAATGTCTCTTTCTTTATTACTAAAGGACACTGATGGGTTCTTGTGCAGAAAAACAAGCGGCATCCCAGTGGAGCTTCGTAATGCTAAAGTTTAACAGTGGCAATATACGTTTATGCATTATGATTGATTGAAATACTGTTATATTTAAAAATCGCATTAAGCATTAATTAACAGCAGGTGGAAACAGATAACATTTGTACACCTACATCTTTGCAACTGCTGACAACAAACACCATCTTTTTTTTCATAATTGTGTTTTATCAATTAGTTGTCACTCTTCTTATAATGCATTAGCTGTTTTTGTATTTGCATGAATAAAAAAAAATGTTTTATTTCTTGTAAAAACTAAAGACACATGTATTGTATTTGCAATACAGCCACAAAAGGGTGCTACTGGTACTGGTGCATACGGTCTTCCATGCAACAAATACTTCTTCTCATTGCGTTC